>NW_006399786.1:15874868-15919380 GCF_000299155.1 Elephantulus edwardii | reverse complement strand
CTGAACATATAAATTCCATATGACCCAGCTATTCCACTACGTGGAATATACCCTGAGAAAATCAGAAATGACATGCAAGCAGAGACTTGGACAGCAATGTTCTTGGCAGCATTATTCACCATCGCAAGAACTTGAAACAGCCCAGATGTCCAACCACAAACTAATGGATTGAAAAATTATGGTACAGTTACACAATGGAATACTACAAGCACTCAGAACCAATGATTTTGTAAATTATTACCTAACTTGGAAGGGACTGGAGAACATTATTCTGAGTGAACAAATTCAGTTTCATAAGGACAAATACTGTATAAAACCATTATTATAGAATGAGTATAAGGACCCAAGGAGCTGGGGGGAAAGGGAGGGTGAAAGCAGAGGGGTGATGAGGATATGTAGGAGGAGAGGAGGATTAATCATGGAGATACACAATTTGATGGGTGGGGGGTGAGGGAAATTGGAAGAATCTGTTCTGGAAAACAATATATTCTGTTGTTGTTATGTGCCATCGAGTCGTTTCCGACTCATAGCGACCCTATGCACAACAGCTCTAAACCCTGCTCTATCCTGCGCCAACCGCACCGCCTCTGACACACCCATCCCGATTACCCCAGTCACCGAATCAATCCATCTCATAGAGGGTCTTCCCCTCCTGCGCTGTCCCTCCACCCTCCCAAGCATGATGTCCCTCTCCAAGGACCCGTCCCTCCTGGCAACATGTCCAAAGTATGTCAGACGAAGCCCCAGAATCCTTGCCTCCAAGGAGCAGCTTGGTTTAATCCTCTCCAAGATGGATCTGTTTGTTTTCCTGGCAGTCCAGGGTACATTCAGTACCCTTCTCCAGCACCACAGCTCAAAAGCACCCACTCTCCTTCTGTCCTCCCTAGTCATTGTCCAACTCTCTGATGCATAACAAGCGATTGCAAATACCATGACCTGTATCAGGCGCACCTTAGTCTCCAGAGAGACACTGTTGCTCCTGAGTACGTTTGAGAGGTCCCTAACGGCAGACTTTCCCATCGCGATACGCTTTTTGATTTCCTGACTGCTGGTACCAAGAGTGTTAACTGTGGAGCCGAGCAAAGTGAAGCTGTGAACACTCTCAATCTCTTCATCATCCATCCTTCAAGATGGAATATATTCTAATTTTATAAATAAACTAGTATGCTATTTAAAAAAGTAACATAGGCAGAAAAGGAAAGCAGCATTTTAAAATTAGCTCAATGCACTTCCTAATTTTTGAAATCAGTTTAGCGAAATGAATGTTCTTTTGTTGACGGGGATACGATATGGGAAATGTCTAGCTTATGACATTATAAATGTATAAGCAAAATTTTACTCATTGTTTCACTTTGGGGTACATTCCAATTCATCATTTCCCAACACATGCCAACTACATAAAAAAGTCAAACACAAAGTCAAAACCCTCAAAGCAGAGTTCAATTCCCAAGAAAACAGTGATAATGTGACATTGGCAAATTTTTAGTTCTAGAGCTTAACAGTATTACATTAGTACTGCTCAAACACAACAGAAGCCGCTGGAGGTTTTTCCTAATCTACATAGAGATAGAACTAGGTAAGCTTTTATATTACCTGATCATTTGCTGGCCTTATAGATTTAACGAACAAAATGAAATCAGGGTTGCCATTCCACACCCTATCCTTTATTTCTAGGTATAAAACTTTCTGTTAAGTAGTTTTAAGCGCCCGTATTTCCTAGGCCACGTTGAAGGAAACCATCTCCAGATTTGTGGACGTAGCTGCTCTTCACCTGGTCCACAAAACTCCAACACATGGTGATGATACATCTAGACGATTCATCTAGTCAAGCTCTTCCTTCACATGTCTGTAAATTAGCACTATTTTCTAGGTCAGTAAAATAAGGTGTGGAACAAGTTGAGGGAAATCTGGGTTTTCCTTGCCATACAGCATTTCCAGCCACCGCTTGAGTTCAGTTGAGACGATGGGGAAGTCGAGCTTGGCGTTGAGTCTCCTAACGGTAGAGATGGAGAAGGGAGAGCGAGACCACGAGGAGGCTGGCTGTGCACTGCAGGGGACCTCCACTATTGACAGTGGTGTCCTCGGGTGGCTTTGAACTCGGCTTGGCGGTAGCAGCTATCGTAGTGACAGCATCCTGGCCCTGGCTTGAATAGATGTGCGTGGAGAGGAGCAGTATGACGAACAGCAGCCCCATACCGAGTCTGGGCGCCATTGCTCTGCGCACGTCCGCTCCGCCAGGGCGCAGCGCCTGTCTGAGGGCCTGGAGCCTGGAGAGTCCCGGCTAGTGGCAGGCGGGGCCAGGTGTCACAATGCCCTTTTAGAGGGGCGTGGCAGGGCCTGGCGAGAGGGAGGGGCAGAACGTGTGCCCTTAGCAACAGAGAGAAGAGCCAAACGTGATCATGGGCCTGCAAAGCTCGATGGTCTGTTCTCCTTGTTGTTAGGTGTCTCGAATAGACTACAACTTATAGCAGCCCTATGTATATTGTGGGATTTTTCCCCCCTTTTCAATCATCTTACAGATCACTTCCTTCGTGAAAGCGTGTAAGCTAGCTACTTGGTGCCTCCTCATGCCATAATGCCCCTGTTAGATAGTCAACTTCTGATTTTGCTCATCCCTGTTTTGAGAATCCGTCTCACATATTTTGGCCATGTACCCAGGAGGGACCAGTCTTTAGAGAAAAACATCAGACTCCGGATGAGATGGATTGATAAAGTAACTGGGGGAACGAGGCTAAGTGTGTCACAGACAGTGTGAGACTGGCCCAGAATAGAGCAGGGTTCAGAGCTATTGTGTGTGTAAGTTCACTACGACTTGACGGTGTAGAACAACAAACATTCAAATCAGTCCTCTTCTGGGATAAACATGACCTCTTTGCTTAAAAATCCTGTTCAACTTGGCACCTTTGAGCATCTGCATCCAAAAGCAATGTCCAGAATAAGCCATCGTGTGCATAGAAACTCTATGAACAATAGCTCTGAAGCCTGCCCTACCTTGAGCCAATCTCACTGTCTTTGACACTGCTGCCCCCCTTGCCACAGTCACTGTGTTAATCCATCTCCTCTAGGATCTTCGTCTTCTGCCCTGACCTTCCACTTTTCCAAACATGTCTTTCTCCAAAGACTGGTCCCTTATGGCAACATATCCAAAGTCTGTGAACTAGAGCTTCAAAATCCTTGCCTCCAAGGAGCAATCTCATGTCACTCTCTCCAGGACAGACCTATTTGTTCTTCTAGCAGTCCATGTTCAATACTCTTCTCCAGCACCACAGCTCAAAGGCATCGATTCTTCTTCTGTTATCTGTAGTCATTGTCCACCTCTCAGATGCATAGCAAGTACCTGAGAAGAGCATGGTTTGGATCAGGTGCACCTTAGTCTCCAGACAGACATGGTTGCTGCTTAGTACTCTGGAGATGTCCATCTCCCTAATTCCCACTAGGCTTACTTTGGATGGAATTCCACCAGCATTGTGGCTGATGAGTCCCAGAGGCCCCAGCTGAGCCACCTTCATCCAGAAATGGACATCAGCGCTAGTAAAACCTACTCCTTCAGGCCATTTTTTATGTTGGAAATTCACAAAATTAAGACTTCCAGTTTCTGGCCCCTGGAGACTCAAGATAATGCTTGATAGGTTTATTTTTGGGAAAGAAACAAGGGAACTGAATGATGTTAAAAGTGAAAAAGTCATAATGTGATCAAGACAGTTCTAACACTTTGTTAAATAGTTTCAACAAGACACACACAGCTAGCCTTCCAAGTCCTAATCATTTTCTGCTTTGAATTTTTTGTTGAACAATGTGTTTCTAGTAATCAAATAGATATTTTGAACAAACTTTTATAAAATTGTACTTTTTAAAAGGTGTTAGAGATTTGGTACAATTAAAAAACAACAAAAAATCACCTCAAACACATTACCATTGAGTCAAAACTGGCTCCTCACGAATCCTCCTGGGGATTTTCAGAGGTTCTAAAGCACACAGTATACCACCCACTTTTGTCCTGCAGAGATGCTGGTGCATTCAAACCGCAGAGAAGCTCTGCTTTTGTACGAACAGCACAACTCCTGGTCTAGGCCACCAGAGCTCTCATTGATACAATTAGTGGGATATACATGTCCTGAGGAGATCTCTGACATGGAGGATGGTGGGATGAGCACCTTTGCCTAGGTCCACACAGTTATGCAGCCCCTCACAAGGGCCTACATACTAAAAGTGGTGTAGCAGCTTCTCACTAAATCTCCAAAGCCGGAAACCTAGGTGAACACTGACTCTTTAAGGATCACAAAAAAGTTCAAGTTTCTACAGAATGACTCTCCAGTCTCCACGTCATCAGCCTGGAGCTACGGTCTCCATACTTGGAAGAGAGGAAGAATAATACTAATACCACGGTGGTGTTGTGTACTGCTGAGTTTATTCTACCTCCAAGTGAGCCCATAAGATAGAGAAGAACTGTCCCCACAGCGATGCCAAGGCTGTGATCCTTATCCTGGGGGTGTCTGAGTGAAGCGTGCAGTGGCCAAGTGCAAGCTCGGTGATTAACTCCACGGCTAACTGCTCCTCAGGAGAAAAAATGTAGCAGTCCGCTTTTGTAAAGGCTCGGAGTCCCAGAAACCTATGGGGCACTTCTCCTCTTGGCCGACAGGTCTCTGAGTTGGAACCCAGTCCATTTCACCTTTGTGGAAGCAGGTTGCTACATAGCTCTCCTGTGGAGGCAGCTGGTAGGTCCCAATGACCGACCTTCTGCTTAGCGCAGAAGTGCTTTAACCTCTGTGCCACCAAGGCTCCTTAACCTACTGCTATTGAGTTCATTCCAATGACTAGTGACTCTGTGGGGCAGACTAGAAATGCCCCAAAGTATTTTCAGGGCTGTAAATTGTTACAGAATCAGACTGCCACGTCTTTCTCCAGCAGAACTTTCAATCGGTGGGTTAGCAGCTGATTGAACCACTGCTTCCTCAGGACTACTGAAGAGCGCCTTCCTAAACCCGGCTACTATTAGATTGATTTTTGACTCATTCAATCGGTGGGTTAGCAGCTGATTGAACCACTGCTTCCTCAGGACTACTGAAGAGCGCCTTCCTAAACCCGGCTACTATTAGATTGATTTTTGACTCATACTGACCCTCATTGCTAATTTCTTTATTCAAACCATTGACTTTTGGATTAGCAGCACAACTCTCTTAACCCATCACACCACCAAAGCTCCTTAAAACTCAACCCACGGCCATTGTTGTTGCTAGGCATGAACAACAGATCTGAATCCTGTCCTGTGCCATCCTCACAATCTCTGACACGCTTGAGCCTATGGTTACAGTCACTGTATCAACCCACCTGGTCAAGGATCTTCCTCTCTTTCGCCATCCCTTCACCTTCCCAAGCATGATGTCCTTCTCCAAGGAATCGCCTCTCTTAGCAACATGTCCAACGTATGCGAGCTTGTTTGGAGGTTCTAGCAGGGGAGTGTAGCTACTTGTATACCCTTGACTGAAGGACGGTCTTCCTTCTGCCGGGGGTGGTCATCCTCTTCAATCAAGCACGCAGTTTCAGGAGGGATGGTTTGGATCAGTGAGGGAGACAGGGGACACCCGCCTAGCCAGCCAGATCAGCCGAATCGACCCTGGTGATCAATGGGGTGACAGATGTCACAGCCAGTTCGCCCTCACGTCCTGTCCAAAGTGTGTGAGAAGTTTTGTCATCTTTGTCTCCAAGGAGCACTCTCACTACACCTTCTCTAAAACATATTTGTTGAAGGAGCTCTGATGGCCTAGTGGCAAGAAGCTGCACCACAATCCCAAAGGCGCGCCTTTCAAATCCACCAGATGCTCTGCTGGAGAAGGAGAGGCAATCTCCTCCTGTGCCAGTAGGATCCAATTCAATGGTACACAACAAGGAAAAGAAATTGTTTGTTCTTTTGGCAATCCATGGGATATTCAGCACTCTTCTCCCATATCACAGTTTAAAGGCAATGATTCTTCTGTCATGTGTATTCATTAGCCAGCTCTCAGATGCATAGTAAGTGATTGGAAAGACCATGGCCTGAATCAGGCACACTTTAGTCCTCAAACTAACATTATTGCTCCTTAATAATTTGGAGAGATCCCTGACTGCACACTCTTCTACTTCCTACAGGAGATACATCTCCTTATCTCCTGACTGCTAGTCCCAAGTATACTGATTGTGGATCCAAGTAAGATGAGGTAGTTGACAGTGTCAATCTTTGTCTATCATGATGTTGCCTATTATTCCAGGGGTGAGAACTTTTGTTTACTTGATGATGAGATGCAATCCATATTGAAGGCTGAAGTCTTTAATCTTCTGCACCAAGCACTTCAGGTCCTCCTCATTTTGAGCAAGCAAGGTTGTGTCATCTGCATGACGAAGGTGATTGGTGAGTCTTCCTCCAGTCCTGATGCTGCATTCTTCATTGTAGAGTCTAGCTTCTCAAATACTTTGCAGATTTAATAGATATAGAGAAAGGACGCAGCCCTCATGCACATCTTTCTTAACTGCTGATGTGTGTGTGACCCTCTATTGAGTTTCTGCACCTTTCGAGGAGACTGAAGAGACTGTCTTTCTTCCTCAGGTCAGGTTTGGACCACCCACCTTTCAGTTAGCAACCCAACATGTACCACACTACGCCATCAAGGTTCCTTAGGGAGGACTAAATGAGCTAGGTGTGCGCGATTACACTGATTGTTTTTTTTTTATTTTTTTATTTTTTATTTTATTTTAATTTTATTATTTTTGTGTGAGTGTACCGTCAAATCAGATCTGACTGATACAGGAGGAGATTATCCCTCCTTCCCCGGCAGAGCATCTGGTGGATTCGAACCGTTCGCCTCTGGGATTGTAGTTGCAGCTCCTTGCCACTAGGCCACCAGAGCTCCCCACACTGATTGTTTACTTCTTCACTGTTACTTGATCTGTTAACCAAAGACTTCTGTCCACTTGTTTTGCTCACTCGGATTGTTTATAAAACACGCAGGTGACTTTAGATCTGTCCTGGCATCTCGGGTCAGTGATTCATCCCCGGCTTTTAAGGTGGTGTTACAAAATATCTGAGAGGCAGAGTGTCTCTGCCTGACTGAGCAGCTTCTTCTAGGTCCTGACTCGGTGCCTTTCTTCACACTGAAGTGTGCTCAGCTTGCTCCCCCATCATCCCCATGCCCCTGAATTTCCATGCCTGTTGCCCGTAACTCCCAAATTTTCACACTCTTATTTTCCCCCACTTTTATTTTCCCCCCTGCTTGTACATTTTAATGCACTTAATATTTATTTTCTTTTTCTTGTTGTGTACCATTGATTCAGATCCGACTGGCACAGGAGGAGATTGCCCCTCCTTCTCCAGCAAAGCAGAGCATCTGGGGGATTCAAACCATGCACCTTCAGGATTGCAGCACAGCTTCTTGCCACTGGGCCACCAGAGCTCCCTCTTTCATACCCTTCTAAACAGGGAGCAGTGCATCTTGATTTGACTTACTATCAGAAATTGAAATATATATTAGGCTAAGCATCAGAAACTCCTTTAAAGGAATTGCTCAGATGTGCTCTACTTCTAAAATTACTTGTAAGCTGAAATTAAAAATATAAATGGAACAATGCTTTAGAAATTCTAATAAAGTTGTTGCTATTCATTATTGTTAAGGTAATTTTAACTTATGGTGACCCAGTATGTGCAAATTATTGCCACTCCATGTGGGTTTCAAAACTCTGACCTTTTGGAAGCAGATTGCTTTGTCTTTCTTCTGAGGTGCTGTTGTCGTTAGATGTCATTGAGTTGAGTATAACCCATTGCAACCCTTTAAACAACACATCTGAGCCATGTTCTATTCTGTGCCCTCCTCACAATCTCGGACACACTCAAGCCCATTGCTGTAGTCACTGTGTCGATCCACCTGGCCGAGGGGCTTCCTCTCCTTCACCAACCCTTCACCTTTCCAAGTATAATGTGCCTCTCCAAGGAATAGCCTCTCCTAACAAAATGGCCAAAGTATGTGAGACAAAGTTTTGCCTTCAAGGAGCACTCTGGCTGCACCTTCTCCAAGATGTAGCTGTTTGTTCTTTTGACAGCCCACAGAACACTCAGTACTATTCTCCAACACCACAGTTCAGAGACATCAAGGTAGGTTCAAAGTGCAAAACTTTAAGTTGAAAGTTTGCATATATGAGCCATCTAGGAACCACCATGATAAACAGACTCAGACTTGTTTACTTTGAGTTGAAACCATCTCACAGTTGCTTCTCCTTAGGTTTTCAGGGAGTGTAAATTGCACAGGAGATTACCCATCTTTCTCCCATGGAGCAGCTGGTTCATTCAAATTGCCTGCCTGCCTGCCTTTGAGCTGGCAGTTCCACTTTCTACCCTCCAGAGCTCGCTAATAAACAGACTGTTGTTATGTGCCATTGACTCGGATCTGACTTACAGCTGACCCTCCAGGGAGTTTTCAGAGGTTATAAATCACATAGAAGGAGATTGCCCATCTTTCACCTGCAGATCAGCTCATAGATTTGAATCCTGTGCCTTTGGATTGACAGCACAGCTCCTTACCTACTAGGCCACCAGGGCTAGTCATTTAAAAATTTTCAAAACTGTGCATCCTTCTCTAGATACACACAAATCCTTACATTGACTAATTTTTGGTGGAGGTGGGTATGCATTTGGAAGAAAAGATGGTGAGTATGTCTTGGGGAGCCTGGTCTTCCTATATTCCCTCCTTGCATGCATTCTGCCCTGGACTTAAGGAGTCCAAGTACAGGGAGTGGCTAGGGATCACTGACCTGGTCTGTTTCCCTATTCAGATGACCCAAGTGCCTCCCAATCCATACCTCTTGGGAAGTTCGAATCCACCAGTAGCAATGCAGGAGAAAGATAGTCTCCTCCCATATGATTTATAGCTTTGGAAACCCAGTAGATCAGTGATGAGTCTGTTCTTACTCAACAGCAGTGTGAGAAAGAGAATGAGAAGCACCCAGTGGGCACCATGGCTGTGAATTCAGCTGAGCAAACTCAGTGAACTCAATATATGTTTTCTGTAATTCAAACTCTTAGAAGCAAATGCTCTCACAAAATTGCAGATTTGACAGACATTAGACTTATTTTGGATCCAATTCCAGAAATGCAAGTATGTAGAAGATTTTGTTGTTTGCCTTTAAAGGCTCCATGAGGTATTAAATAGCCCTAGGAAAAGATCCTGACCTATTTGGGACTTGTAGTGGAGACAATTAGTGTAGAATAAAAATTACTGGGAAATTTCGAGTCATAAGATCATTTTGCTTAAAGACTATAGGAAACACACAGGTGTGACTCAGAACTGATTGGGATGGAAGTTTGGGCGCCCAGGTCTGGATGTAAGTGAGAGCGGCATAAATGTGAAAGGTGTATATAATTCCAAGTTTGCAGTTACCATATTGCTGTTAGCATATAGAGTCAGTTCTGATTCATAGCAACCCTACGCACAACTGAATGAACTGTTGGCACCACACAGTGGTTCGTCTTGCACCATCCTCACAATTGTTGCTATGTTTGAGCCTTTTGCTGCACCCACTGTTCTAATCCATTTCATTGAAGCTTTTCCTCTTTTTCAGTCTATTTTTAACAGAGCAGTGGGCAGATCGCCTAACGGAGTAACATACTTTACGAGGTACAGAGTTTAACTTGCTCTAAGGACATAAACAGAAGGGTGAAAAGAAGCCCCTGAGTTTTTTCCATCTGCCCAGATGAATGCAGGGAAGGTTTATCTTAGGAGAAGGGGAGGAAACAGGAAGGGAGACAATAGAAGGAAACAGAAAAGGAAAATAGGAAGACTTTAGGAAAGAACTTCAAGGTGACTATAAAGTAGATAGATTTTTTTGTTTGTTTTGTTTTTATGTTTTGGTTGGGGTTTTTTTTCCTTATTGTGTACTGTTGAGTCGTATCCAATTGGCACAGGAGGAGATTGCCCCTCCTTCTCCAGGAGAATCTGGTGGATTTGAACCACATGTCTTCAGGATTATAGTGCAGCTCCTTGCCACTAGATCACCAGAGCTCCCTTAGAAGATCGATTTCAGCTGGTGGTAGTGTGTTTTGAGAAAGGATCAGAAGACCCTTGTGATATCAAGCAATGAATAAGGTGCACCAGGAAATGGCAGGCAGAAGATATTCTTGGAGCGAAAACAAGAGGCCCAAGATTCATCTTTGTTTCAAACCTCTTAAGTAAGAAAAGAGAAAGAACAGATCAGTATACAGATAGCTCCATTATGTGTATCAACAAGGAAAGTAGTAATGAATTAGTAAGAGACTAATGGGACTATAAACTAAAGCAGTTCATTACTGGAATCTTGAGTCTCTAAGAAAGGAGGAAGTATTTAATATAAAGCTTGAGAAAGGAGTAACTGATTGCTGTTAAGTTAATTCTAACTCACAACAACCTCAAGTGCAAATAGGACTGCACTCCACAGGTTTTTCAAGGCCTGAGTTTTCAGAAGTAGGTCACCAGGCCTTAAGGCACATCTAGATGAACTTGACCCTCTAATCTTTGGTTAGCAGCAGAGTATGTGAGCTGTTTGTATCACCCAGAGACTCCATGATAAGGGCAAGTAAAAGCAGAATAAGAGAAGTCAAACAAAGAAGAAGGGGAGCCCAGAATCTGAACTAAAGAGTGAAGTAAGCATAATTCTATATAATAACATTTTATTAGTTGAAAAGTAGGCTGGTACGTGTTAAATAAGTGATATGCAGAGCAAGGTTTTGTGACCTCGTGGTAAGGAGCTGTGCTGCCAACCTGAAGGCATGGGTTCGAATCCACCAGCTCTTCTGCAGGAGTAAAATATGGAATCTTCTCCCATGTGATGTACAGCCTCTGAAAACATACTGAACAGTCAGCTTCGGGTTGGTCCTGACTTGATGGCACATAACAACAATTACTGAGCAGGAGAACTTGAATGTGATAGAGAGAAGATCGCTTCCTGTGCACAGGGGGCTTTCCTCATGAGTGGGCATTTGTGTAGATCAGGAATGATCTGAAATATTTAGGAGGGTCCACCCTCCCACCAATTTCAAGCCAACCCTCCCTTGCACACTAAGCCCAGCCACAGGAGGTGAGGGAAGGTGTCTGGAGGAGGCACTGAGGGGAGACCTTGATGAGGAGACTCTCAGGACAGCAGATTTTCCCAAACAGTAGGAAAGTATAGTAAAGCCTCACAATAATGTGATAAGGGAGTTCCAATATTGAAAAAAAAACAAACAAAAAACACAAAACCAAAACCATGAACCTTTTTATTGTGAAGCAGTTAAGAAGAATGTTTTTCAATCTGTCTGAGCTTTCACAAGACACTCAGAAGATAAAGAAGCTTATCTACTCCCACCAAGCATCCACATACTGAACTGAGTGAGCATGAATATCAGCAGGCAGCAGGTCCCACCCTATGTCCAAATTTTGGCCCATTTGGAAGAGGAATGCCATTGCCAGTTGTGTAGCATCCTGGTTCACCCTGTGAATGTTTTATCTGGGTTTGATGGTGTGCATGTCTGACAAAGCCGTCTCTAGTTTCTGGGGAGAATTGCTGCTTCCATCCACTGTAATAATGTACTGAAACTGAAAGGGAGAGGAGAATCAAGCCCATTGGTGTTGCATGAGAACTGGCTCACAACTGCCCCTTAGCAGTTTTCTGAGGTTGTAAATCTTAACGGGAGGAACCTGCACATCTGTCTCCCTTGGAGTCACTGGTGTATTCAAATCACCAGAAATACTCAGGCTTTGACTTAGCACTGCAGTTTTCCAGAGGTTATGCTACCAGACCGCCCTGCAAGAGGATAATCTAAGTATAAATTGTGGAAGGAGAAACTTTGCTTATGAAATGTGGAAAAGACAATTATTTGAGGAGGAGGCTCACTTTCTTCACTTTTATTTGTCTAAATGCAAGTCAAGTCTACCCCAAGCCCATGACAATCTCATGAATAACAGGATTGGACCTGCTGTTACCTATAAGGTTTCTCCCCTGGCTGACTTTTAAAGTAGATTTCCGGGACTTTCTTCTTAGTCTTAATCTGGGATTTCCACATAAATTTATCAGAATAGTAACAACACTGAAACCTCCGTTGACAGCCAGCTAGTGTATGAGGTAGGTGCAATGGCCTGGAATCAAACCCTTATCTCCCACATTTAAGGAAGAGGTAGACATTGAATGTCACTGCCCTGTAGTGAAAATGAATTTGGAAATGAATTTCAAAGGAGTCTTTGAATAAATTATTTTGCTGGAAATCTAAAATTGATTTCTGAAGCTAAAGCTTTAGATCACCTTATGAGAGTATAGATTCATGGGTCCTAGTCTACAAATCAGAAAGTGAAATGGGCAACAGAATTGGTATAGAGGAGCTGCACTTAAAAAGCTCTTCCAGAGAGTTGGGAAAATTTGGAAAGTAGGCGAAAGGCAATGTCCCGTCAGGATCCTGATCCAAGGGGTACGCCCGTCATTCTCCAGTTCTGACCCGCGCTCTCGGGACACAAGGGGCATGACTGTGCCCGAGGCGGTACAAGCGGCCTAGATGGGCATCACAGCAAAGCGGCCTGCAGATGGCGCTGCAGAAGCAGGAGCCTGCCGTGGCGGAGGCGCTGGTGGTATCACCGCTCAGACACTTGACATTGGATGACTTCCTGTCGCTGGTGAGCAGGCGACAAGGCCCCTGCAAGGTTCGCTCCCGGGTGCGGCCCAGGAGCGTCTTATGGACCTTTGTCCGGCTCTGCTCCTGGGAAACAGTCCAGTGCGGTGGGAGGAGCCTCAGTGTGCACAGGTAGCTCAGATCCCTTGCACTGCAGTGGGCTGTGTAGTCTTTGTGAGCGCGCCTCTATCTGTAAGCCGCCCTTGAATCGAATGTGCAGAAAAGACTGGAGGTTGAGAAATGTTACATCGAAGAGACTGCAGACCCAGCGGTTTACCTGCTAAGGAGTAGAAAAAAGACGGTCACAGAAGCCAGGTGAAGGGGTCAGCTTTACCTTGCAGATTGCTCAGTTAATAACTTGCATCAAGTGAGTGGGCCCGGACTCACAGCAGCCCCATGTGAGTCACGGCAGAACTGGGCTGTTTTGGAAGTAGGTCACCAGGCCTTTCTCCTTGGGTACCTCAGTTGAACTCCAGGGGCTAATTTTGAATTTCCAACTTGTCTGCTAGCAGCACAGTAGGCTAGTCATTTGTGCCACCCAGGGACTCCTGTTCATGCTTTAGAAAGATGAAAAAGAAAAACAAGAGGATAAATTGAGGAAACTTGGATCTCTTTTGAAGAAGGCAGAGTGGTGAGAATTTTTTTTTTAAGGTTTAAAAATAAAACACAAAAAAAAAAATAAAAATAAAACACAATGTAACAAGAAAGCCAAAAGAAGGACGTAAACATTAAACAAATTAATGGCTGTAGAGAAACAAAGGCAGAGGAAGAAAATAGGACAAGACAAATGCATAGAACAATTACCACAGCGGGATGAAAAGGGTCAAGTAAACATGGGAAGGGAAACTTCAGTTGTAGAGAAACAGTGTGCTGCTTCAAGAGAGGAAAATGTCCACGAATAAACTGTGTTGCAATCCCGAAGACACAGGGTTCGAGGCCACCAGCTGTTCCGCTGGAGAAGGATGGACAATCTCCTCCCGAGTAATTAGCTGCCTCTGAAAATCTGCCGAGGGATCAGCTATGGGTCGGTTCCGACGCCACACAACGATCTCACGATTGAGAATAGAGACCTTTTAGCACTTTGGTAGTGGAATGAATAGGGAGTTGCACTACTAACACAAACGTGCCGCCTCTAGCAGTTCAAATCCACCAGCAGCTCCTAGGGAGAAAGACAAGCAATATATGCATTCCAGACCCCAGAGCCCCACTGGAGGCTCCGCGATGAGACAATTCCAACTCAATAATGAATGAGTTAGAAATGGGCAAGAAGTTATCAGGAATAGAAAGCACACAGCAGAAGGGAGAAAAGGAAGCTGTAAATAGAAGAAAATGGCATTTGGCTTCTGAATCTTGGCCATTAAAAGTGCCATGGACCATAGTTTTGTTTTGTTACACGTGGAGTTGTTATGAATTGGAATTAATTCCATGACAACTGATTTAGTTTGGCTTTGCTTGAACTCAGTGAAGTGTCCTACACTGCACACAGTAGACAATACCTTATCCCTCAGGTAATGAAGCACCACCCCTACTCCCACATATCTGAGAACTCCCCTGTTAAAGTCTAATCAGCCAAGACCACCAGGGACTAAGCAGTAGTCCCGCACAACTGGACTCATTGACTCAGCCATAGCGAGGGCAGGCGACAAGGAGGGAAGACGTGCTGGAGGAATGCTACTTCCCAAGGACAGAAGCATTTTGGGGTAAAATCTGGGTTCCCACAGGGAAATTCTGAGGAAGATCTGAAGGAATGGGGACCATTTTTGGATGGGTTGAGGAAGCAAGATCAGGAGGATCTGGTATTGGGTGCTGTCATGAGGAGAGCAATGGGTCATCTCCTTAGCATAAATGAGAAGGGCAGTACAGGCCTGGAGGTGTCATTAGTGCAAAGCAGTAATCCCTCAGTGACAGGGTTATGATGGTGTTTTACAGCCTTGGGAGAAGCAATGTTTTCTGTTAACTTTGCAGCTGTTTTAGCCATCTCTGGCCTCCCACTTTGAGTGAAGGTATGACTGCTTTTTGCTTTTCCACTTCGAGCCCACACACACTCAGTCCTTGACAGGCTTTCAACCTCATATTTTGTCCAGTGGGTCAGCCATCAAGAAGTTATTTTGTGACATTTAGGTCTTGCTCCTAGAGGAGTTCTGGTGGCCTACTCTCTAAGGAGTCAAGCTGCTAACCCAAAGTCTGTGCCATTCTGGTGGTTCGAAGCCACCCATGACCTCAAGTGAAAAAGATGAGCAATTTCCTCCCATACTACTTACTGCCTCTGAAAACTCTTCAGGAAAAAAGGAAAAAAGCGCAACCAGTGTTTCCTTAGAGAGGCAAGGTTGGTGAAACTTGTCTTACACTTTGAGCATGTTGTCAGGAGGTTCTAACCCTCCTTGAATGCCTCACCACTAGGCCACCAGAGCTCACACCAACATAACAGAGCATAGAGAAGTGTTAGTCCTTCACATTTCACATTTCTTCTGCCTCCAGATAGACTGTGGATCATTTACTGGGATCTTGGCTGTGCATTAATTTTAGGACTCTGAAGGTCACGTATGTGAATCCTGCAATCCAGACAAGGAGAATGGATCATGGTCAGGGCTTGTAGTCCATTTCTAAGACAAGAAAGAAGTATATTCAAAATATACTTAGGCAAATTACTAAGAAAAAAATGTGTGATATAACTGGTTATGAAACATCCATTGTTGCTGTTATGTGCCATCCAGGTGGAAGCAACTCATAGGTGACCCTCTCTTGGGTTTTCAGAGGCTGTAAATCCCACTCGAGGAGATAGCCTATATTTCTCCCTCAGAGCAACTGGTGAATTCAGACTGCCTGCCTTTGGGTTGGCAGCACAACTCTTTGCCACTAGGCCACCAAAATATAGCCAAATGCCTCAAGACATAACCAGATTAGTGGTTACCAGGGACTGGGGGAAAGTGCCTAATAACAAGTACTTGTGGATATAAACCTATCTGGGAATATAGTTTTCTCAGTTATGCTAATGAAGTCATATCTGTGTGGGTGTGTTTTAGATCAGTCACCTTTGAGATATAACATGAGAAGCTTGTTGTTGTTGTTAATGCCATTAAGTTGAGTATGACCCATAGTGACCCTATGAACAACAGATCTGAACCCTGCTCTATCTTGTGTCATTCTCACACTTCCTGACACATTAGAGACCATTGCAACAATTATTGTGTCAATCCACCTGGCTGAGGGTCTTCCTCTCCTTTGCCAACTCTCTGCTTTTCTGAGCATCATGCCCCTCTCCAAGGAATTGCTCCTCCTAGATACATGCCTGAAGTATGTAAGGTGAAGTCAAAGAGCACTCTGGCTGCACATTCTCCAAGACACATTTATTTGTTCTGTTGATAGTCCATTAGTTTAGTTCAATACTCTTTTCCAACACCACAGCTCAAAAGCATCAATTCTTCTGTCATCCTTATTCATTGTCCATCTTTCAGATGCATAGCAAGTGATCAGAAAGATCATGGCCTGAATCAGACACACCTGAGTCCTCAAACTGATATCATTATGCCTCAGTAATTTAGAGAGTTCTCTAACTGCAGGCATTCCTAGTGCAATACATTACCTAATTTCCTGAATGCTGGTGCCAAGGGTGTTGATTGTGAATCCAAGTAATATTAAGTTGTTGACAGTTTCAATATTTCAGCCATTTATCATGATTCTGCCTATTGGGCTAGTGGTAAGCATTTTTGTTTTCTTGTTGTTGAAATTCAATCCATAAATTGAGATACATTCCATTTTTTTTGTTTAATTCACAATCATTTGTGGGCTGAAAGCCTCTAGTTTAAACCAGTTAGGATCTGGTTGGGGGCCTTTGTGATTAACAGTTGATTGGTATGAAGATTGATTTGCTATTGAAGTTACAAACTAAATTGTCAGTTTGTTGTCTTTGGGGTGAACATTGTTCTAATAGGCACAGCATTTGTCTGTTAGTTTGCTGTGCTGCAATAACTGTGGGTTGCTGTGATACTGAAAGCTATGCCACTGATGTGTCAAATACCACAAGAATTTCCCATGATGGACAGGTTTCAGTAGAGCTACCAGATTAAGACAGACTAGGAAGCAAGGTTGACCATCTACTTCTTAAATAATAAGCCTCTGAAAACTCCATGAACAGTAGAGAAATGTGCATAGTTATGAGCAGATGAGACACAAAGAAAAAAAAAATACTGATGGAGTATGACTAACACCATGCCACATGAAGATTGTCAAGGAACCCAGGAACAGAAGCTTTGGCAGTCTTTTCCTTGTGTGGGTTCCATTGACTTTTATTTGTTAAAGTCACCTACTTGTGATATTTCTGTTATAGTGGTGATAGGTAACTAAGACCCAAACTTAATAGATATATGCATCCCCACTGCCATCAACTCCATTCTTTTTTTTATTTTTTTAAATTTTATTTTATTAACTTTAATGAACATTTACAGAGATTTTGGATTTCCATTCATTCATTGTTGCAATTTTCTCCCTGCCCAGCCCTCCCCTCCTCCCGCCCAGTTCACTCCTCTCTTTGAAAAGTAAAAGAAAAATTCTTTCATTGGTATACAATCCCCCACACACCCCCTACCCCGCCCCGAGTACACTCCACTATGCAACCTTAATTCTGGGCTCCTGTGATAACCATAATACCCTATCATATATCGCTTTTAAATTGTTCTCTCTCTCATCTGTTTCAATACAGTAAACATAATCTATCCAGTTTTTCTCAGTCTTACCCACAACCCTGATGTCTGCAATACATCAGTCCTATTCTACAACAATGGTATCATGCAGTATTTGTCCCTTTGTGACCAAGACACTTCACTCAGCATAATGTCCTCCAGGGTCACCCATTTTGAACAATATTGCATGAGTTCCTTGTTTTTCAATGCAGTGTAGTATTCCATTGTGTGAATATACCACAGCTTCTCTATCCATTTATTCGTTGATGGGTACTTGGGTTGTTTCAAACTCCTTGCCACTGTGAACATGATAAACATGGGTGTGCACATCAATTCCATTCTGAGTCATTGTGACTCTGGAAAACAGAATAGAATTGCCCACAGGGTTTCAAGGCTGTAAATCTTTATGGAAGTTTGTTGTTCTTAGGTGCCATTCATTCAGCTGTGATTTGTAGCAACCTTAAGAACACCAGATCTGAACCTTGCCCTAATCTCTGCCATCTTCACAATCTCCAGTACTCTCAGACTCATTGTTATAGTCACTGTCTCAATCACTCTTACTGAGAGTCTTCTCTTTCTCTTACCTTCCACCTTCCCAAGTAAGAAAGTACTTTTCCCCAAGGTCTAACCCCTCCTTGATACCATGCTCAAAGTATAAGAGATGACTTTTCACCATCCTTCCCTCAAGGAGCATCCTGGTTGCACTTCCTCATGAGGAGTGGCCAGTGAGTGTGAATAAACCACTGACCTTTTGGTTAGCACTCAAGTTCTTTAACCACTGTATACCCAGGACTCCTTTTTATAGGTATCTAAGAGTATTCTCTGTCACTGAAGGAGTCCTGGTGGCACAATGTGGTGGTGAGGCTGGCATAGGATAGGACAGAGTTCAGATCTGTTGTTCATAGTGTCTACGTGAGTCATACTTGATTCAACAGCACCTGACAACAACAATGATAGTATTCTATTAGAGAAATGACATCAGTCTAGAGACTAAGGTGTGCCTGATTCAGGCCATGGTTTTCTCACTTGCTTTCCATGCATCTGAGAGCTGAACAATGACTAAGGATGACAGATGAAGAATTGACCCCTTTGACTGGGGGTGTTGAAGGGTATTGACCATACCACGAACTGACAAAAGAACAAACAAGTCTGTCCTGGATAGAGTGATTTGATTCTGACCTGATAGCATACCATCACCACCACAGCAATGTCTGAGTGATGCAACGTGAAAATGGTCTTATTGTGTGGAGGTTTTTGATATTCTACAATTTGTTATGTGCAAATGGGTCCATTTGAGAGCAACATATGCTTTAGTGGTGTTATCCTGATCTGGAGTCTCTTCTCTCTCAAAATAAATTGTCTTAACATAGTCTTAGGGAGCAGGGAGCATATAGGTCAATTGGCAAAACATCCATAAAGACTATGTTATATCTAAGTCCTACTTTCCAACTGATTTGTAAATGTTGATGAGTAGTGACAAGGGTCTTAAAAAGCTTTATAATCATCCATCTAAGATACAATTATTGGTCTCTTCTCATCTGGAGCAAGAGGAGTGAAGACTCAAGGAAACAATTAGTGCAGGGGACTAATGGGTCACATGAATTACAGTCACCGCCAGCCTGAGACCCAAAGAACTAGATGGTGCCCCACTACCACTATCATCCACTCTGATTGGGATTACAATAGAAGGTCCTGGACAGAGTAGGAGGAAAACGTAGAGGATTTTAAATAGTCCATATTTACTGATTGGACAGAGACTGGCAGAACTCCAAAATATGTCTCTTAGACACCCTTCAAAATTGGAACTGCACCCATTCACAGAGATCACTTTTTAACCTATAAGGTGAGCAGTGACACTTATGAGGAATTTGCTCTTCAGAACAATCCACCATACAAGGCCAAAAGGGCAGCATTTACCCAGAAATAGCATTCTAAAGACAGGAGGGGACAGGAAGAAAGATGAAGAGGAAGGGAATAGGGACCCAGGAAGGAAGTGAGAAAAATGCTTTCACAGTATAGGGATTGAAATTAATATATACATTTTTGAAAAGGAAATTAATTTCTCTGTAAACTTTCACCCAGAATAAAAAGTTGTTCTTTTTAAAATCTTGTCTATTCTTTCATTTAAGATAGAGATATATAGAGTTAATTGACTCACTGACCAGTGCTCTATACATCTCTACCCCAGTGAGTTAAAGGAAATAAAACCACATGCACTCCCTGTTCACCAACGCTTCTCAAATTATCAAAGGGGAATGTGGGGAAAATGCAGAGAAATGTAGGTTTACATTAGCCTATAGAGAAACTGAAAAACATTATAGGTACAGACAGTAACCACAGCTTCGGAATCAAATATTGTTTGCATAAGTGTGAACGTGAAACTGAACCGCCTTGGAATAATTAGAGTATACAGTTTCCTAATTCTGTGAACTCTTTATTAAAAACTATAGTGAGAAATTAGAGGGAGCTCTGGTGGCCTAGTGTGTGGGGAATTACACTACTAATGCAAAGGCCCCACTTGTCTGGTGGTTCAAATCCACAAGCTATTCTGGGGAGAATGATGAGCAATCTCTTCCTTGCAATTGATAGCTTCTGAGACTATCAATGAATGTAGTCAGTGGTTGGCTGTGAATTGGTTCCTACTCGATGACAGTAAGGGTTTTTTTTCTTTTTTTATTAATTTCAATGAACGTTTACAAAGATTTTGGATTTCCATTCATTCATTGCTGCACTTTTCTCCCCACCCACCCTACCCCCACCTCCAGTTCACTCTTCTCCTTGAAAAGCAAAACTCCTTCATTGGTATATAATCCCCCAGCACCCCCTCACCCCCATCCCGAGTATACTCCACTCTGCAACCCTCATTCCAAACTCTTATGATAATCGTAATGCACTAAAATATATTCATTTTAAACTGTTCTCTCCCTCGACAGCTTCAATGCAGTATACATAATTTATCTTTTTCTCAGTCTTACCCCTACCTTGATGTAAGTTTTAAAAGATAAATGGCATTCCAAGGAGAGAAAAGTCTTAGTAGCTGTACTTGGGAAAGCTGAAAGAAAATAAAAAGCTGACTGATGATTTGAGAAACTGATGATAATTAGAATTTTAAGAGGTTGTTGTTTTTGTTGTTTGAAGTGCTATTGAGTCAAGTACAACTCATAGTGACCCTGTGAAAAACTACTCTGAACCCAGAGATGAAACTTTATCATCTTTGCCTCCAAGGAGCACTCTGGCAGCACTTTCTCTAAGACGTATCTGTTCTTCTAGCAGTTCATGGAATATTCTGTGCTCTCCAACACCACAGCTCAAAGACATCATTTTTTCTTCTGTCATTCTTAAGGATTCTCCAGATCTTAGATTGATAGCAAGTGATGGAAAAGACCATGGTTTGAGTCAGTCACACCTTAGCCTTCAAACTGACATCATTGCTCCTCAGTAATTTGGAGAGGTACTTAATTTTTTTTTAAACTGAAAAAGGTTTATTTCCTGATTTTAAATCCTACTACACAGCCGTGGTGGTGAAGACAGTGTGGACCTGGTACAGTGATAGACACATAGGTCAATGGAATAGAATTGAAAACCCAAAAATCAGCTCATCTACTTATGGTCAACTGATTTTTTACAAGGAGATGGAATCAGTCAAGTGGGGAAATGATACTCTTTCCCCCCCATTCATTCATTGTTGCACTTTTCTCCCCACCCAAACCTCCCCCCAGTACACTCCCCTCTTGAAAAAGTAAAAGAAAAAATTATTTCATTGTTTTACGATCCTTCCCCCAGGTCCACTCCACTCTGCAGCCTTCGCTCTGGACTCCCATCATGACAAAAATACCTAATCACAAATCCCTTTTAAACAGTTTTCTGCCTCATCTGTTTCAATGCAGTATACATTATTTAACCCATCTTTCTCAGTCTCCCCCCAACCCTGATGTCAGTCCTTGTTGCAGACCGAGGATAAAGTATTTTTATAATTATTAATAATGAGACAGAACAAAGAACATAAAACAGGGGCCAGCAGTTCTCGACTGAAGGCCTCAAGCCGTGCCTCTCTATGTAATTATTGATCATCAAGGGAAGCAAATCATAAAAAGAATTCCTTGTAAATGATGCTGAATTTTTCTCTATTGTCAACCTAATGCTTTAGCTCAGGAAGTATTTCACACGTAGTAACACTCCCTCTGTAGTGAGGCCCTAGCTGTCTCTTATCTGCAGGCAACAAACAGCTCATTTTCTGTGATCTGTCACAAGAGAAATCCTAACTCATAAATGTGTAATTCCCTCAATTCCTGAACAAGGGTTTTCATATAATATTTGGTATGAAGTTTGCCATAAGTTCTGTTTTACAACAGTGGCACCATGCAGTGTTTGTCCTTTTGTTACTGAGATACTTATCATAATGTTCTCCAGGGTCACCCATTTTGAATAATATTGTATGAATTCCTTGTTTTTCAATGCAGCCATTGTGTGAATATACCACAGCTTCTCTATCCATTCATTTGTTGATGGGCACTTGGGTTGTTTCCAACTCCTTGCTATTGTGAACAAAGCTGCAATAAACATGGGTGTGCATATATCTGCTTGGATGTCAGTTATGGTCTCTTTGGGGTATATTCCCAGTGGTAGAATTGCTGGGTCAAATGGTATCTCTATTTGCAACTTTTTGAGAAAGCGCCATACCACCTTCCACAGTGGTTGCTCCATTTTATACTCCCACCAGCAGTGAATAAGGGTTCCAGTTTCTCCACAACGTTGCCAGCATTTGTTGCTTGCTGTTCTGTTAAATTTTGCTATTCTGGGTGAGATGATATCTCATAGTTGTTTTAATGATACTCTTTTACAAACGGTGTTGGCAAAACTGGAAAACCATCTGTAGAAAACTCAAGCAAGACCCACACATCACACCATACACAAAAACCAATTCAAGGTGTATCAAGGATGTAGGAGTAAAACTAAAGACTGAAAACTTCATCAGAGGAAAGCTTGGAAGAACTCTAGAAACCCTAATTCACAATATGAACAGTCTTCCAAGCATCCTAAAAACCCCACAACCAGGAGAGAACAAAATAGATGAACAGGACTTTCTAAGAATCAAATCCCTATGCACATTAAAAAATGTCTCCAACAGGGTAAAAAAGAAAGCCACTGACTGGGGAAAATGTTGGGTAACTATACCTAATAAAGGACTCATATCTAAAATTTATAGAATACTCCAGTACCTCAACAAGAAAAAGGTAAACAACCCAATCGCAAAATGGGCACAAGATATGAAGAGGCACTTCACCAAAGAAGACATTCAGATTGCATACAAACACATGAAGACATGTTCAAAATCCCTAGCTGTTAAGAGAGATGTAAATCAAAACAACTATGAGATAGCATCACACCAGTGACAATAGCAAAGTTCAACAGAGCAGCAAACAACAAATGCTGGTGAGGTTGTGAAGAGACTGGAAACCTTGGTCACTGTTAGTGGAAGTGTAAAAAAGGTTCAATCACTATGGAAGAAGGTTTGACACTTTCTCAAAAAGTTGGAAATAGAAATAGCATTTGACCCAGCACTTGCCCTGCTGGGAATATACTCTAAAAAACCCAGAACCATCATCAGAACAGATGTATGCACATCCATATTTATTGATGCACTGTTCACAATAGCAAAGAAATGGAAACAATCCAAGTGTTCATCAACAAATGAACAGAAAAATGTTAATATAATCACACAATGGAATACTATGCAGAACTGAAAAATAATAAACTCACTACACAACATGGGTGAACATGGAAGACATTATGCTGAGTGAAATGTCTCAGTCTCAAAAGACAAATACTGCATAATACCACTGTTATGAAGCAGGACTGACATGGGAGGTTGGGAGGAGAATGGGAAAAGAAAGGATATATAATGAACACTGTATTGGAACAGATGAGCGAGAAAACTTTTTAAAAGGAATATATGGTTAGGCATATATGTAAGACAATGGTCCACAGTAAGAGGTGCATTGCAAAGAGGACTGAAGAAGAGTGGGAAGGGGAAGGGAGAAAAATGTGCAACCATGAATGAATTTTTTTTAAGTGAACTAGGTGAGGAGAAGGGAAACGGAGGGAGGAAAACGTGCAAAAACGAATGAATGAAAATCCAACTTTTCTGTAAACTTGCATTAAAATTGCAATTAAAATAAAAATTTAAAAAATATTGTAGAAAATTTGGAAAATACAAAAATAGTATACAGATAATTATGAACCTATCTTTAAATCCTACCAATTTAAAGTAACAACTTCTGATATTTTGTTATATTTGCTTCTGATCTTTTTCATGTGAATATATAATTAATACTGAAATTGAAATGACAGTATATGTGGAGTTTCATATCTGTTCTTTTCATTTAATATTTTACTCCTATGTTATTAAACCTTTTCCTAGCATAATTTTGTAATATTTTTATTTTTCCTTTTTCTTTTAAAATGATATATTATTGATGATGTTATTGTGTATCAGAGAGACAGAATGACCCATAGCTGACTGTCTGGTGGTTTTTCAGAGGCAATTAATTGTATGGCAGGAGATTGTCGCTTTTTCTCCCAAGGAGCAACTGATGGATTTGAACTACATGCACTTGGGATTGTAGCATAGGCTACATGTATATGTAAATTGTTGCTGAAGATTCTTCAAGAATGGCTGGAACAGTAAATAAACAGAGAACTACCAGAAATTCAAGCTAAATTCAGAAGAGATCATAGCATAAGCGATATCATTTCTAATGTTAGATAGATCTTGTCTGAATGCAGAGAATATTAGAAACATGTTTACTCATGGTTTATTAACTATGCAAAGGTATTTACTGTACATATCATAGAAAATTATGGCTAACATTGAAAGAATGTGAATCCCAGCACACTGAGGTGTGCTCATGCCGTTGTCTGAACAGAACAAGGGAGCATTGCGTGGTTTAAAATGAGGGAAGACGTGCATCAGGCCTGCATGCTATCCAGGGTTGATACCTATCAGTATGATTGAAAATTGATGCCTCTGGGTTGTGATGTTGGAGAAGAGTACTGAATAGACTCTCAACAGAACAAATAGATATGTCTTGGAAAAGGTAAATACAGATTGCTCTTTGGAAGCAAAGATGGAAAAGCTTCATCTCACATACTTTGGGCATGTTGCTAGATGAGGGTATTTCTTGGAGAATGACATCATGCTTGAAAAGGTCGAGGAATGGTGAAGAAGATCCTCACCAGATGGATTGACACAGCGACTGCAGCAATGGGCTCGAGTGTGTTGGAGATTGTAACGTTGGTAAAGGGTTCATATATATTGCTTATTGGGCCACTATGAGTCGTACTCAATTTGATGGCACCTCCTATTACAAATTATAATCAATCAATATGCTCAGCAAATCATTTGAGATGCTGGATTATATGGAGAAGAATGTGGCATTAGGATTGGAGAAAGATTCATCAATAACCTGTGTTATGCAGATGATACAATTGTGCTTGCAGAAAGTGAAGAGGACTTGAAACACTTGCTGCAAAAACTGTAGTCTACAGCATACCAAAGGCTTGAATATGTATTAGATTTCATTCAAAATTTCAACATCAAGAAAACAAAAATCTTTACCGCTGGACCAATAGGCAAAACCGTGACAGAGCAAAGGTTGAAGTTGTTGATGATTTAATTTTACTTGTATCGGCAATCAACATCCATGGTAATGATGGTCAAAAAATCAAAAGATGTGTTGCAATGAGAATGTCTTGCTGTCAAGAGCCTCTCCAAAGTTCTAAAGAGCATGGATGTCAGTTTAAAGATGAAAGCATGTTTGATCTAAGCCATGACATTTTCAGTTGCTTCTTATGTGTCTAAAAGTTGGACAATGATAAAGATGATAGAAGAATTGCTGCTTGAACTGTGGTGATGGAGAAGAGTATTGGATATCTTATAGACTGACTGACAAAAGAACAAACAAGTCTATCTTGGAGGACATACAACAAAGGTGGTCCTTAAAGTCAATGATAGTGAAACTTTGCTTCACCTACTTTTGAGTAAGTTGTGAGGAAGGACCAGTCCTTGGAAAAAAAAGCACACAACAAGACATCATGCTGGGAAAAGTGTAGGCTCAGTGAAAGGGAGGAAGACCCTCATAAAGATGGACTGGCACAGAGGTTTTAACAATGGTCTGGAGCATATCTGAGATTGTGAGGATGGAGGTTAGGGTAAAGTTCTGCTGTTCACAGAGTCACTAGGAGTCATAGTTGACTGGTCAGTGCATAACAACCACAGCATTGTTTGGTTTCAAGACGACTTCAGGGGATATTTTGGGCTTGTAGTTTTGTTTGGGTTTTTTGTTTTGTTTTGTTTTTTTATGGTGAGAAAATTTTATATTTAGAATTAGCCCGCTGGACTCAGTTTAGATGATCCCAATTTTGTTGGCAACATCCAAAGCATCATAATCAGGAGCAAGTCGAACATACGCCTTCTTCTCTCCATCAGGCCTAATCAAAGTGTTGACCTTAGCCACATCAATGTCATTGAGCTTCTTTACAGCTTGTTTAATTTGGTGCTTGTTGGCCTTGACATCCACAATGAACACAAGTGTGTTGTTAACTTCCATCTTCTTCATAACTGACTCAGTGGTCAGGGGAAATTTGATGGTGGCATAGTGGGTCAAGCTTGTTTCTCCTGGGGCGCTCTTCTGGGGGTATTTGGGCTGCCTTCAGAGTCTCAGCGTCTTAGGCCTCCGGAAGGTGGGTGACGTGTGGGTCTTTTTTTTTTGGCTGTGGACGCCCTTCAGGACTGCCTTCTTGGCCTTTAATGCCTTTGCTTTGGCTTCAGTTTTGGGAGGGGCAGGGGCTTCCTTCTTTGCTTTTGGCGCCATCTTCGAAAAAGCTGGCTTGTAGTTTTAATCTTCAATATGGATTGAAGCTCAACATCAAGAAGATGAGATTCTCACCACTGGTCCAATTGGGAGCACCACGATGGATGGAGAAGAAATTGAAATTTTTAACAATTTCAGCTTGCTTGGCTCCACAATCAACACTCTTAGTACCAGCAGTCAGGAAATCAAAAGACTAATTGCACTAGGAAAGTTGCTGTCAGGGGTCTCTCCAGAGTACTGAGAAGCAACAATGTCAGTCTAGAGACTAAGATGTGCTTGACTAGACTATAGTCTTTGCAATTATTTGCTATGCATCAGAGAGCTGGATATGACTAAAGATGATAGAAGAAGAATTGATGCCTTTGAGTTGGGGTGCTGAAAAGGAGTCTTGAACATACCATGAGCCACCAAGAAAACAAATAGGTCTGTCTTGGAGAGGATGAAAGTAAGTTTTTCCTTGGAGGCTAGGAGTTCGAAGCTCGGTCTCACATACTTTGGGCATGTGGCCAAGAGGGACAAGTCCTTGGAGAAGGACATCATGCTTGGAAGGGTGTAGGGACAGCACAGGAGAGGAAGACCCCAGGTGAGATGGATTGATACAATTACTAGGACACTGGGATTAGGTGTGTTTGAGTCAGTGAGACTGGCTCAGAACAGAGCAGGCTTCAGAGCTATACATCGGGTCACCATGAGTCACAGGTGACCTGACAGCACATAACAACAAAACAACAACAACAACAGTTTTAAGATTCTCTCAGAACAATACTTTTAAATGGTTCACCCTGTCCTCCCCTATAGCTACAGAAATTCTATGAGGATTTAAAATTCTGTTCTATATTTTCCACCTTTGAACAGGGGTGCTTTTTTGTTTGTTTGGGGGTTTTGTGGCATCTTTGAGCAAAATGTCCAGTAATAGTAGAGTGCCATCTAGTTCTGGTCTGATGGCAAAAGAGACAATTGTGGATGGAAACAATAAGCCACGCATTCTATTTCATCTTATTACTGACTCTCTTTTCTCTGTCCGGGTAAACTCTATTTCTTGTTCTACCCAAATTTGAACTAGTTGGAAAAAATTCTAGTGGTTGCTTTTCACTTAAATCTAAACCAAACCACAGTGAAACAAAACAAAGTCGGACACTTGTAACTACAGAAAAACAGAAGAAATGGGGGGGGAAACCTCCTTTATTTGGAGACCGGGCAGAAGGCAGAAAGATCTGGCTTTTCAGTGCTGCACTTTTCACCACAAACCCTCAGTTCCCCTGACAAGGTACTCCGTGAGTTCTGGGTGGTATCAGGAATCATTGTTGACAGTCACTGGACTAATGCTGGGGACCTGGCCATGCACTTTTGGGGATTGCAGAGTCTCTGCATAAAGAAAAAGACAATCTGAGAGCCGTAGTATGAGACTGGGACAGAAACTCTAAATTCTAAAAATCTCATTTTCTCCTGGATCCTCTTGTTCTAACAAGCCCTTCCCCAGGACTATGCATTATGAAAAACCCTTAGATCTTAGAAAAAAATCTACTTGTGTTTAATCAATTACATTCCAAAACATATTAAAACAAGCCAGTGCTAATATCTTGTATGTCCGAGAATGGTAGACTTCAGCAAGTTCTATTTTGTGCAATTGAGACTTCTCTTTGTATTTGCCAGTGTTGTGGGAGCATCACTTTGATCTGAAGAAATCCATTTTATTGAAAGGTGCCTCTCCTCACCAGTGTGTTCTTTCGGGCCACTACAAGCCACCACCAGTTCTCCTGGCCTTGTGACTAGCCAGCAAAACGATTGTCCTCATCTGTGCGCCTCGTGACATTCTCTACACTCTTTCACTTCTACTCTCTGACCAAAACTGCTATGGCTTATGCAAGAGGTTGACTGGATATGGCTCCTAGTTCTTCCTCTGTCCCACATAAAGAGGAGAGCTTCCTTAGGATGGGCTTTGGAGACCATCGTGAGTCTCTGGAATAGTCCACATTCCCCATCTCTTTCACGCAGAGTCATGGAACCCAAGTCTATGAGCCTGACTGGAGGCATGCACCACCGCTGGAGTTCAGTTCTCATTGCTAAAGATTCCACTTCCATTGCTTTGTCTCTAATGTGTTTCAGCAAAGGTCTTGAAAATAATTAATCTCCCATTAGTAGAGGTTTGACCTCTGAACACTTTCTTCTGTGCCCTTTTCACTACCTTGGGTTTTAGGAACACATCTGTAAATGTGTTTTTGCCAAAACCCTTTCCTCTGAGGAGAAACATAATTAGCTCTTTTGTGTTAGTCTGGGCTGCAGATAACAATCTACAAATCACACATGAAGCTTTGGGGTGAATTGAGTACAGATAGGTCTATCTGCTTTGGAAGCTGGTTTCAACAAATTATGAAGCCTATATTCTAGTTAGGGCAGGATTAGACATCTTTAGAAGTTCTATCAGTTTAGAGAGCATTAGGAACTATTGACCAGAAGCTCTGTATTGAGAAGGTACTGACTGAAAATGTCTATTATGTCAACGCACCATTAGTGCATTGTTTTCTATTTTTGTAGGCATTTCCTGGTTAGCTTTCACATAATCTGTGTGGTGCAGGTATGACTGTTTCTTTGTTTACCTTGTAGTCGAACAAACTTAAGCTCAGCAAAATCAAGTTCTTTTTCTTCTCCCTCCCTTCCTTCCTTTTTTCCAGTACCCGCACCCCCCATCCAAGGTTCAGGGGAAGATGCAGGAGTGGAACCAGGGCTGGCTACCTCCCAGCTAAATGTTCCCTACCTCAGGTTACACTAGATTGCTCTCATTCAAGCAGTCTCATTCGATATGCATAAGTCAGACTATAACCAAAGTTATTATGTTTATTTTCAGAATGACCCTATTTACAGTAATTGCTATTCTGCTTTACATGCAATGTATTGTGTTCCTAGCAGGGGGAAAGCCTTTCTGTAAACACACTCCTTTCTGATGATTTAATTAATTTTCTTTGGGTCTGATGATAACATCTGGCAGTACCCGAAGTTCCCAAGTGATTCACATAATACACAATGTTGCCCTTGTCTGCTTTTCTCTTAACAGAGAGCGTTTAACAGGATTTGGGCTAAGGAATTTCCACAAACCTCATAAGGTCTTAGGTTTGGGAGGGATCTTAACAACTCGCTTAGTTGTGAGTCCCATACAATTACTTCTTCCACGATATGCTTATCATCCTCATCCGTCAACACTAGCAGAGAAAGAAGGCTGCTGAATCATGAAGTTTATTCCATATATGAAAGCTGAATTGCTTGTAAAGTTCTTCTTCATGCTGTTGTGATGAACTTGGGATTTTATCTCTGTGTATTCTCCACTTATAGGCCGGTTTGAACATCGGATGACCAATCACACTGTGGTGGTAGAATTTAAACTGGACATAAAATTTAAATGTATCTTTCACATGATAAAAATGTGCCTACTTCTCATGCTGGCTTCTAAGAGTAGACAGCTCTTTTTCAGGATAAGCATTTATTTCCTTAATTATTCACTTCCACTTTGAAGCTTGTATAATCAGGAATCTTTGATTTGCCAGTGGCAGAAAACACAGTTCAAAATGGCTCAAGTGAAGAAAAAAGAAGGGAAAAAAGGTTGGCCTGAATTATAAAACTCAAAGTCTGGAGAAAAAAAGCAAAGGCTTTTGGCCCAGTCGATTCTGCTTTCAGCGAGTGCCAGGCTGGTTTCACTCGCCATCTGTGCCATTGGGAGTCCCATCAGGTGGGAAAACACATGATAATTTGAGACAAAGACCAAAATGTATTGCCATTGAGTTGATTACAACTCATAGTGATGCCATGTGTCACAGAGTAGAACTGCAAAATGCTCCAGAGGAACCTGGAACTCGAGGCAGAATGTGTTTTGTGTTGCATTATTAACCCAAAAGTCAGTAGTTTGGATCCACCAGATACACCTCAGGAGGAAGAACATTTTCCTCTTCTTTTATAATCTCTGAAAACCAATGAGGGGTTGCTATTAGTTGAACTCTACTAGTATAGCAGGTTATCCTATTAAAAAATCAGATCATTTGATTTTTCTTCTGTGATACCATTGCATCAAACAACTTTTAGGTTATTGTTAGTTGCTGTCTAATAGAGTCCACTAGTTACTCCGAGGGAGAAAGACAAGCAATTTCCTCTTGTTTGAATTATAGCCTTGGAAATTCTCTGGAGATCCAGCTATGAGTCTGTTCCAACTGGACTGCAATGAGTTTGAGGGGTTTTGTTTGCTTGTTGGAGTCTATTTCAGGTAGCATAGTCTATAGGGAGTTATGCTACTAACTCCAGGACTCTTTGGCAGTTCGAATCCACCAGCTGCTCTGAGGGAGAAAAATGTACAATCTCCTCCTAAGCCATTATACGGCCTTAGAAACCCAACAGAGGGTCATGTACAAGTTGATTCCAATTTATCAGCAATGAGTAAGAGTAGTGACGAGTTCATTCTGACTCGTGGCGACCCCCAGTGTGCAGATTAGAACTGCTCCATAGAATTCTCTAAGCTGTGACCTTTCAGAAGCCAGGCTTTTCTTTTGAGGTGGTTCTGGCTGGATAAGAACTGCCAGCCTTTCTGCTGGCAGTCAAGTGCTTTTCTGTGTGTGCTGACCAGGGACTCCAGTGAAAATGTCTGTACCACTAAAGAAAAAAATTGAACAAGAGATGTTTAATCTAAGGAATTAGTTATTATAATGGGGGGATAGAATTCTAAAGTCAATGTGGACATAGCAAACCTAACACACAGCCACTAACACCCCTGGAACTCAGAGAAGGGGCGCTAAAGGAGGAGCACACCACCTCCAGGGATGACTTGCACAGGCGACTTTGAAGAGGCGCTGTGTGTCTCACTGACTGGCAGACAAACCTCTGGTGTCTTGCTGACAGACTTGCTGGGAATCTCTCCTCTGAATGTACCTGGAAATCCATCCTCTGGGACGCTGAGTGAGGAAAGTGGTTCACAGAGAGACAGCTCACTGAAAGCATTCTGCTACAAAAACCTCTGGAGAGAGATACCGTGGATGCTGCCGGCCACAGTGTGCTCCGGCCACAGAAAGATCTAGCCTCTGAAAAAGAAGCTGGAGGCACCCGGTACCAGAGAGAGAAGTGGATGCTCGGGCAGAACCCACCCACAGGAGGAGGTGGCCCTGCTTCTGTTTTAACCCGAATCAATTTTAAGTTGATCCCAACTCATAGTTGGACAAAGTAAGAACACCCATAGCGCTTCTAAGGCTGTTAATCTTCGTGAAAGCAGACTGCCTCATTTTTCCCCCATGAAGCAGGACCCCTGACCTTTCTGTTTGCAACCTAATGCTTACGCCACTGCACCACCAGAACTACTTCTGTCTCTCACCCAGAGGGCAGTGTGTCTGATGCTGGTGCACATTTCCATAACATCTTACCAAAACATTGCCTACGAGAGAAGATCCTGGAGTCACCTCAGTTCAATAACAATGTGGGGGTGGGGTGGGTGGGAAGGCTATATATAAAACTATTAACAAACCCAAGAATGTGGACTATGTTGATTCCTGGTATTATATTAATTTTCACTTAAGAAATGGGTTCAGAATTACCCATACATTTAAAAAATATAGTGACAAATGAAGATGTGAATGGAGTTTCACATTTTCTCTAAAGTTTGCCAAGTTTAACAACACGTTTGTATTTCTGACCAGAGCTTCTGGTGTTTTGTGTTGCACGGAGTCGTTAGAAATTGCCTGTAATAGCCTCCAGTGATACTTTCGACTTGCTGGTTCTTGCTCTTGTCTGAGTCCATTCTTCCCTCTTTTAGTTCTCTCTACCCACCTCAGAAACCAAAACCAAACCGGTTGCCTTTGAGTCTGCTCCAAATCCTCATGACCCTCCTGTGTGCCAGAGAGAAACTGCACAGAGGTTTTCAAAGCCATAACCGTTTGGAAGCAGACTGCCAGGCCTTTCTTCTGAGGTACCTCTGGATGGGTGCTGACTGGCAACTTTCATGGTTAGTAGTTAAGCACTAACAGTTGTGCCACCCAAGAACTCTCTACCTACCACCCCTTACTATCTACTCTCTTGTCATGTGTCTTTGAGTAAGTTGTCACTTATTATTATTGACCCTACAGGAATGGTAGAACTGCCCCATAGCTTCTCTAGGCAAGAATCTTTATGGGAATAAACTGCCAGGCCTTTTCTCCCACCGAATGACAGGTGAATTTTTTCAGTCAGCAGTTTGAGTGCAGTTAAAGTCACCATTGTTCCTTTAAGGTGTCTTAAATAACATGCTCCCACCCACCCCAGGGCCTTTGTTCCAGCTTTTCCTTCTGCCTTGGTATGTCTTGGAAAAGGTGCAGCCAAGAGGGCTCCTTGGAGGCAAGAGTGACAAAGCTTCATTTCTCATACTTGGGGCATGTTTCTAGGAGAGACTCTTTCTTAGAAAGTGTTATTATGCTTGGAAGGTAAGAGGGGTCAGTGAAAGAGAGGAAGATCCCTTTGAGATAGATTGAGATTGACAGAGTGACTACAGCAATGGGCTCGAGTGTCTCAGAGATGCTGAGGATGGCACAAGATAGGACAGGATTCCGATATCTGTGTTGTTCATAAGGTCATTATGAGTAGTACTCAACTTGATGGCACATAACAACAAAAACAATGACAACAACAAAGAATTCTCTTCCGCAGACTGTCATGAGGGGAATTCTGGTGGTGTAGTGTCTATGGAAATGCTGCTAACTCAAAGACAAGACTTAACTGTGAAAATAAACAGCTCCTTGGGTGAAAGATGGGCAATCTCTTCTCATGCAATTGACAACTTCCAAAAACCCACTGGACAATCGGCTATGATTTGCCCTGACTCAAAGGCAATGCGAGTGTGAGAACAGTCAAGAAGGAGCTCTGGTGGTGTGGTCTGTAGTTTGTTGTGCTGCTATTTAAAAGGCTGCTTGCCTCTGGTGGTTCGAATCTACCATCAGCTCCATTGGAGAAAGATGGGAAGTCTCTTTCATTAAGCTTTACAGCCTCAGAAATTCAGTGAGACTTAATATGGGTCAGCGGCCACTCAATGGTGGTGAGAAGGCCATCATGACCGACCGTCTCACTGTATTCACATGTCTGTTCAGGCATCACTTCTTCAGAGAGGCTTCCTGCACTACATAGCCAGAAGTAGCTCTGTTCTTTTACCAAGTTATTTTTATTCATATCACTGGTTAGTATTATTTTATGTTGTATTTGTTAAGGAGCCTTGGCAGCCTAGTGGTTATGAGCTGAGCTGTTAATTGAAAGATTGGTGGTTTAAATCTACTATCTGTTTGTATGAGAGAGATGTGGCAGTCAGCTTCTGTAAAGACTGCCCACTGTCATCAAATCTATTCTGCAAAAAAAAAAAAAAATCTATTCTGCCTCTTGGTGACCATTCTTAGAAACCATATGAGGCAGTTCTATCCTGTCTTATAGGGTCACTGTGAATAAGAACCGACTCAATGGTAATAGGTTTGGTTTTGGGTTTTATTGTTTTCATGATGCTTATCAGAACAATCTTATTTGCTTCCTAATTTGTTGTGTACCTGCTTACTAAAACTTAAACTCCACAAGATTAGTATTGCCACCCTAATTTGCTTACTGCTTTTTCCTTATTACTAAGCATCTGGAATAGGGAGCTGTATAGCATAGTCCATAGGGAGTTGCACTGCCAATCCCGAGACACTGCTCTGGCAGATTAAATTCACCAGAGCCTCCAAGGCAAAAAGATGGACAATCTCCTCCCATTTACTGTCTTAGAAACTCAGTCTTGGATTGCCATTTACAGTCTTGGAAACTCAATGATGGGTCAACTGTAAATCTGTTCTGACTTGAAGGCAATGAGAGAGAAACACCTAGTATAAAGAGTCATTGAGTTAATATGTCGAAAATGTTTCACTTTTATTTCAAGTTATGTAGTATAAAATGTGAGAACTTCCTGCACACCCATGTTTATTGCAGCTTTGTTCACAATAGCAAGGAGTTGGAAACAACCTAAGTGCCCATCAACAAACGAATGGATAGAGAAGCTGTGGTATATTCACACAATGGAATACTACCCTGCATTGAAAAACAAAAAACTCATGCAATATTATTCAAAATGGGTAACCTTGGAGGACATTATGCTGAGTGAAGTATCTCAGTCACAAAAGGATAAATAACGCATGGTGCCACTGTTGTGAAACAGGACTGACCTCAGGGTTGAGGGGAGACTCAGAAAGATGGGATAAATAATGCATACTGCATTGAAACAGATGAGGGAGAAAACTGTTTAAAAGGGATATGTGATTAGGTAGTTTTGTCATGACGGGAGTCCAGAGTGAAGGCTGCATAGTGGAGTGGACCTTGGGGGAGGGATTGTAAAACAATGAAAGAAATTTTCTTTTACTTTTCCAAGAAGGTAGTGTACTGGGGGGAGAGTTACGAGAGGAGAAAAATGCAACAATGAATGGAAACCCAAAGTCTCTGTAAATTTTCATTGAAATGAATAATAATTTTTTTTAAAAGTGAGAACTTCCAATTTCTGTGCCTTCAGTTTCAAGACCAAGATGTGAGTGACTCAAATCATAGTCTTTCCCATCATGTGCTATTCATCTGAGAGCTGGACAATGAATAAGGATGACAGAAGAAGAATTGATGCCTGTGAGCTGTGGTGTTGGAGATGAGCATGGAACACCCTATGGACGGTCAGAAGAATAAGCAGATATGTCTTGGGAAAAGTGCAGTCAGAATGCTCCTTGTAGGCAAAGATGACAAAACTTCATCTCACATTTTTTGGACATGTTGCTGGGAGGAGCTTTTCCTCAGAGAAGGACATCATGCTTGAAAATGTGGAGGGTCAGCAAAAGAAGAGAAGACTATCAATGACATGGATTGATGCAGTGGTTGCAGCAATGGGCTCTAGTGTGTCAGAGATGATAAAGATGGCACAGGATAGGACAAGGTTCAGGCCTGTCGTTGATAGGGTTGCTATGAGTTGTACTTGACTTAATGACATCTCATGACAACAGGCCTGAAATGATTAAATTTAGACATTGTAGGTTCAAAGGCTTTATTCATAATTTTTTCCGTGGAAGCTTGTTGTTGTTGGGTTTCATCAAGTTGACTACTACTCAAAGCAACTCTATGCAAAATAGACCTGAGTCCTGTTCTATTCTGTGCCAGTCTCATTATCTCTGTTCTGCTCAAGCCCATTTTGGTAGTCATGGTGTCAATGCACTCCATCGAGGGCCTTTTTCTCTTTTGCTAACCTCTGCCATTCCCAGCATGCTGTCTCCCTCCATAGACTGACTGGTCCATCCTGAAAATGGAGGCCTTTTTTCTTCCACTTCACTCCTCAAATGGCTACTTGTCAGCTGCATGTAACCTGAGAATGGTGCACGGTTCTCCTGGGGAGGCATAGTTATCCTGTCATGCTTTTCTTAGCATTCCAGGTTCCCAATTTTCATTCTAGCTGTATTGGGACGCTAAAAGGGTTTCTGGACCTAACTCCTGATAGAAAGAATTACCTCTAGACTTGATTTGAAAAAGTGTTCCTATTGCACTGAAGGGCTAATACTTTGTGAGTCTTCTTGTTTAACCCATTCACATCTATTAGTGTATAAATTAAATTACCCTTGCAAGTAAATGTCAAGATAAAACAATTTACTGATGCTGTGTGGAGTGTACTGAGTTGGAAGAATTTTCCAGGTAATCCCAAGTTATTGCACAGCTTCTCCATTTTTCTTACATTTAGAAGCCTAGCTGTATAGCAAACTCAAGTTGACCTCATCCTTTAGAATGAATTTTAAGGAGTACTCTATCCCTTAGGGAGCTCCGGTGGCCTAATGGTAAGGAGTTGCATAGCAATTCTGAAGGCACACAGTTTGAATCCACCAGCTACTCCATGGGAGAAAGATGGACAAGTACTGCATAGTGCCACTGTTGTAAAGTGGGACTGACATCGGGGTTGGGGTGAATCTAAGAAGGGATAAACACTGAAACAGATGAGGGAGAGAACTGTTTAGGAGGAATATATAATTAGGTATTATTGTCATGACAAGAGTCCAGAATGAAAGCTGTATAATTGAGTGGACTGGGATGGGGTAGGGGAGGGAGAGATTGCATAACAATGAAATAATTTTGTATTTTTTTACTTTTCAAAGAGAAAAGTGAACTGGGGGGGGAGGGGAGGAAGGCACAAGCAGAGAGGTAAGTGTGCAACAGTGAGTGAATGAAAATCCAAAGTCTCTGTAAACTTTCATTAAAATAAAAGGAGACGGAGGCACTGATTGGAGTTATTCTATTGTAAACCAAGGAATGCCAAGAGCCACCAGAGGCTAGAAGACTCAAGGAGGGATTGTCCTCTAGAGCCTGAAGAGACCATAGGGTCCTATTTGAAATGGCCTGTATTCTGTATTTTGTAAGTCATCCCGTTTGTAGTATTTGCTGACAGCGATACAAAGAGTATAGCAATTTCCCCTGTGCTTCTTAAACCAGTAAGTTCCTGTTTGCACTACCAGGTTGCAGACACATGTGGCTCCCGCCCACCGTCTGCTTCAGTTCCTGATTCCTGTCTCACCCTCCTTTGCTCTGACAGCCATTAGCACACATCTCTGTGTAAAACTTCATTAGCATAGTACACATAGTACAACCAGCTTTCATATTGGACCAGGGAGCCAACCAATCCGAATGCACTTGGTCTGTAGGGTTGAGACAAAGTCCTGGAGTCTTAGGCCCCCTGCTGGGCTAACCATTAACTCCTCAACTGCTGCACTGTGGCAACTGGATGTTGACAAGATCCTTGGTGTTAATTCTAGTTGTATGACAGTAACTGTGCTATCTGGACTCTTTGAAGCCTCACCACCACCATATGGGTGAGAACACTGAGGTTTGAAGAAGTTTGATGACGGTGCCTCCAGGTCACCTAGGTAGCAAACAAATGTTCAGGCAAAGACTAGAAACCAGGTAGCCCACATTTCAAGCCTGTGTTCTGTGGGATGTGTGCAGAAATACCTGGAGAGAATAATTTCTCTATGGAGCAGGGAACACTTAGCAGGAGGGCTTTTCCAGTCTGAGGACTCTCAAAAATGTGCATTTTTGGTTTTAGAACAATGGCACCACAGGGGTAAGAGCTTAACCAGGACCTCACAGATTAGGGCTATAGGCCAAAATGCTGGAAGGGAGGTCTTCCTTTACAATGATTCAACCCTGTCAGAGAGTGAGCATGGGTGGGTGGGCAGGGGTGCCCCAACCCACCTCAGGCAGAACGAGGCTGCAAGCTGGTAGATATGAGTCAAGTGTGGAGCTCACAGTATGCAGGACTTCTGAGAGGTCCAGGGAATCAGAATTTATGGTCGAAGGTCTGAACTTGGTAAAATTTCTTGAGCCTTGGGGCTTTCCCTGTCTGTTTCCTAGATGTGATTTGCAGTGACTTTGGCTTGGAAAGAGGAGTGATGAAAGCACAGAGGGCCAGTGTGACACAAATGGGTAAGTGCTGGGCTACTGGTTTTAAGGTTGGTGGTTTAAATCTACTCAGGCAGACTTTGGAAGATAGGCTTGGCGGTGTATTTTCTAAAGATGGTTGTTGTTGTGTGTCACACGGAGTTGGAACTGACCCATAGTGGGTTTTCAGAGGCAATAAATCCCTCAGGAGGAGATTGCCCATCCTCTTCCTGTCAAGTAGCTGGTGAATTTGAACTAAGTGCTTTTGGGATCGCAGCACAGCTTCTTCCCACTAGGCCACCAGAGCTCCCTTTCTAAATGTTAACACCTTGGAAAGCCTATGGTAATAATTCTACTGTATGGATATGGGACTCATCATGAAACTTGAAAGCAGCAGCAACAACAACAACAACAACAACAACGAGTGGATAAACAAACTTGCATCTCCAGTCTTGGAAGAGAGAAGTGAAGACAAAGGTAAAATGGGGTTATAGCTTTAAAATGAGAAGGCCCGACACATACAGAGAGAATAAAGGGGAACTTGAGGGACCAGCTTCAGCCTGGGCAGAGGGTTGCCTCTGGGACTTCACCACTATACACCCCAGTGACTCCCAGACAAGCAGGGGGACTGTAAGGGAGTCACATGAGCGCCAGAGCCGCTAAAGCTGTAGAATTTGCCTGGAGGTAACCTCCTTTCCTTTCTTCACCCCCAGGGCGATAGCCGTGGTTGCTGAAAGTCACTGGCATTTTCTGGTACTATGCACATAGGTGTGCTTTACAGAAACTTTTAAATAAATCTGGCCCCAAGTTATCATCAATCTATTACATTCATCAGTCGTTGGCAGATTTGTCACACCGTACACAAAAACTGAGCTATTTCAGTTGCTGTACTGGTGAGTCATCTTGCTGACTTTCTGTATGTATTTTCTACCACCGTTCTATTATCTCTTCCTTTCATTCAGTGTGGCAGGTGATAATTATCTTCTTTCTTTTAGTTACATTTTTCTTTCTGTGAGATCAAAATAGAAAAAAAAAAGACAGTTATGGTTTTCTCTTAATACTTAGGGAGATTTCTAAAGCTGGCCTTGTTACCAGCTGACTTGGATAGGTGATTATAAATAAGCTCTTCTGAGATTTGCAGTAAGCAAAAGTGTGTATCAAGATAGCCTTCCAGAGGTATGTCACATAGTGTGCCCATCTTGACAAATTGTCACATCTTTAAACATCCTTTTTATTCTGATTGTATCTACTTCACCCATCAATTCTACAAAGGCCTACAGAGTTCATCCATCTGGAACACTTCAATATTTGTTAACAGCCAGAGGGCGGAGAGATCTCCTTTAGGAAAGGAAAAATAAAGGAGAGAAACAAACTACAGTGACCTCTGACAAGATATATCTATGTGGCCGAGAAGACATGTTTTTATTCTCTATATTCAGTCTATTCTGGAAAGTCTTGGCAGTTTTTAATTTTATTTGTCATATCATCATTTTCTTTACAGTTTTTTTAGCTGTTCAAATCTAGTAAGAGTGAGAGTATGAAGGAACGGAAGAATCACATTCTGATTGAAGAATATTTTTTCTGTTTCCCCTTTTTTGTTATCGTTGAAACTCTCCCCAGTTTACTCAGACACACTGGTTGGAGGTGCACACTTACAGAGGAACACACACTTCCCCGTTTATAAGGCCACATCAGGAAGTAGAAGCATAATTTTGACTCAGTAGGGGTTTCTCTATTTACATACTCCAGATGCATGAACTGCGAGGCCATGAACTGCTCGACAGGAAGCGGATGGGCAATCTCCTGAACCATTGCCTCTGAAAACCCGCTATGGGTCAGTTCCAACTCAGTGGGACACAACAACCACCTTTAGCAAACACTGCCAGACCTATTTTCCAAAGATAAGGGGCTTGCAGGGGTCCAAGATCTCATCTCAGCTGAGTCCTATCTGATTGCTCAGCAAATAGTTTTGAGAGGAACTTGGAACTTGGAGTATGAGAGCCACCCACAGTCATTTGTCCAGGCAGATGCCCTGAGAGCACAGATGTCTGCACATCAAAATTTAAGGAACGGCACTCCTCAACAACAGGAAATGTGGTATGTTCTCAATGTCAACAATGCTTCCTAGCTATTGCAAATGCTAATTTTATTCTTCAACCATGGCAATACACCTCCTTGGGACCCTGTTCATGCATTTTTTTAGTGACAATGCTCAATATATTTTGGGCTCCATTGAACAATTTTGAAGTGAAAGTACATGAATTTTTAGAGAACTGAAAATGACTCCAGGTGACTGAATCACAGGGTCAATATTATTAAGAGTTTTTTGGTTGAAATCAAAAGAACTCAACTAGCTTAAATAATAAAAAGAATTTAATCATCTTATTTACGTAAATAGTCCAGAGGTGGTTCAGGCTCTAGATAAGACTTGATGTTAATCTTCTGCCTCCTCCTGTGTGAACTCCATGTAGGGCAAATATTCTTCATGGGCCAAACACTGATGCCAACAGTTCCCAGAGTTACACGATTCCTTGTTCATGTCAGAAGGAAAGAAGTCACTCTTAATCCACTTTTTTCCATTGACCCAATGATGACCATTGACAATGTTATATAAATTCCTGTTCTATGCCAGGCACTATACAAATAGAACAGGACAGTGAAGGCCTGGCACTGAAGAAATCTACTGTATGTAGGGAGACCCATGAATGTGGTGAGGGAAATAAACAGAGGCCAGAGATCTAGACTAATAAAGACACTCGCTCGGGCATGTTGTTATGTGCCATCAAGTCAACTACAACTCATAGCGACTCTACGCACAATAGCTCTGCACCCTGCTTTATCTTGAGCCATTTTCACTGTCTCTGACACACTGACTCTCATATCCCAGTTGCTGTGTCAATCCATCTCATCCAGGGTCTTCCTCTCCTACACTGTCCTTTCGTCTTTCCATGCATGGTATCCTTCTCCAAGGATGAGTCTCTCTTGGTAACATGCCCAAAATATATGAGATAGAGCCTCAAAATCCTTGTTTCCACGGAGCAACCCAACTTCACTCCTGTCTCCAGGGAAGACTTGTTAGTTCTTTTGACAGTCCATGGTATGTCTGGTACTCTTCTCCAGCACCACAACTCAAAGGCATCAATTCTTCTGTCATCTTTGGTCATCATCCAGCTCTCTGATGCATAGCAAGTAACTGGGAAGACCACAGCCTGGATCAGACGCACAGTCACTAGACTGACATTGTTGCTCACAGGCATAGTGGTTGTGAAAGCCCTCTCTGAGGCCTGTAAGGTGACAAGGAACTACGACTAGGTAAAGGGTAAAGACTGTGTAAGTAGAAGGGTAGCAGGGGCAGGAACAGTGTTCCTATAGCATAAGAGAGGTTGATATATTTTTGAAAATGACAAAAGTATAATGTGACTGGAAGTTGATGGAACTAGACATAATTTCAAAGTGGAGAAAATAGAAAGAACTTGATCTTGCTGGGACTTGTAGGATACTGTAATGGGCTGGCATTCTGTTCTTCATGGAACACAATGCTCCTAACCCACATGGCACCTATGGGAAAATGACAAGAGGCATTTACCACTCAACACATTTCTATGTGTTGGAAAATTATAATATACTTTGTAAAAAAATTATAGTGGAATAAATAAATAAATAAAAATTATCTTTAAAAATATTATTGTGGTTTGGATGAGCATTTACAGAATACCTCAATGAATCGACACTTTTCCCATCTCCTCCCTGGATTCCTTGTTTCTATCCATCCTTCTTTCTGGCCTCGTTCTGTCTCCTGAATTTTACTTTTGGTTAATTGCTGGCTTTTTAGTCTTATAAGGTTGACCTGAAAAGCAGGTTTCTCATTGGTGTAACTGTTCACATGGTAGGCCTACCTATCATTCAACTGAAAAGTGATCTTTGGAGATAGGTTCACTTCCAGCTTTGAATGGTGTAAAACACCACAGTCTCTATCAGACTAGTAAGCCTGGACTTTATGATTTTGAATGCTGTTCTACATTTTATTCCAACTCTGTCCAGCATCTTTATCATGATCCTCATCAGAGAGGTTGGTAGTGGCAGCTGAGTACCATCAGGTTCTCATCTTAGCAGAGTGCAGAGTGTGGTCTACATAGTCCACTGCCTTTTCAACTGTTTTCCTGTGTCTTTGATTTTCTCCACTCTTCTTTCATCTGGATTGGAAAAGACTTGTAATATACTTTTGTTAAAACAAGGCACTTGATTGAAATATGCCAAAAAAATTTTGTAATAAAGATAGAATTTATAATGTCTTTGATACAGAATGCATATTCCAATAAAGTTTTGCTCTGGGGTTTGGGCAAAGGAGTGCATGGTTCCTGTGTGCAGGGAGAAAGAAGGAAAAAGAAGAATCAAATGTAATACTTCCAAGGCAAAAGGGCTGGAAAGGGGAGAAGACAATAATAGCCCATCAGACTTGTGCAGAACAGTACAGTTTACTGAGATGGATGAGACTGGAGGAAGACCAGAGTCTATGACTGGAGAAGACAAATAAATCAAGGACTAATTCTAATCTGGAGCTCTGGTGACCTAGTCAGTATGAAGTTGCACTGATAACCTAAAGGTGGCATCTTCCTGGTGGTTTGAATTTACCAGCAGCTCCTGGAGAGAAACCTGAGTAATCTCCTCACCTGCAGTTTCCAACCTTCAAAAGTCCATCGGAAGGTCAGCCATGAGTCAGTTCCTACTCAACAGGAATGCATGAGTGCGTAGATTAAAATCCAAGTATTTGCCATCTTCTATTGAATGCTCTGTTTTCAACTAAAAACTTGACCACACTCATATTTTTTTCCAGACCAAATCTCCCTGAAAAGTTTACCCACAGCAAAGCATAACTCATCTGCCTTTTATACTTCACAGAATTGTTGTTGTTGTTAAGTACTGTCGAGTCACAGGCAACTCATAGCGACTCTATGAATGAAAGTCCTGGACACCTCCTGTGTAACTTTCGTCCTTTCTCCAAGTTCACAGGGTTTCCAGAGGCAAGCTATTGTGGAAGTGGATGCCACTCTTGCTTCCAAGCTTGTTTTAATCAGGGAGCTTCACCAAACACTGTCCACCATGGGTAACCATTCTCACATTTGACTCATAAGTGTCACAGTGTTTGGCTTCATAGCAACCACGAGTTACCTCTGTACAGCAAGTGGACAGGCCAAGGCTATATGACCTAGAAGAATGTTTGACTAATAATAATTAAAACCAGGCCTGAGGGACACAGATTAGAGTCACTCACCTTTGGCTTGGGAGCATGGCTTTCTGTCTGCTAGGCCAACTGCTCTCTCTCTTTCTCTCTCTCAATGCTGTTGGTTAATTTAAACTGAAATTCAACATTTTCAAGTTCCTCTATATATTAGGCCGGAAGTACACATTATCTCATTTCCTCTGCACAGCAATCCACGAGGTGTTTCCTTTTTTAAAAAAAATCCTCATTATGGAGATGAAAAATTAGGCTCAAAGAGAGACCTTGATCACGAGATATAAACAAGACCCCATAATTTCAAGTCTAAGTCTGGAATTGAACTTACTATCTTTGAATGTCTTGCTCTTTTCAGTTTTATCATCAGTGGTATAGAGTAGACCTTTCTACAATAATCTATATAGTCTATGTTGCACTTTTGAAAAATGTCTTGTTTGATTGAACATGTTGGTAAGTGCGGTCGAGTGTGACTAATAGTGACCGTAAGAACAACAGATCTAGGTGTAATTAAATAAATTATATTTAAACATAAGTAGTCACATGGGGCAGGTGAATATTGTATTTGTTAGCATGTCTCTAAATGAAAGACTTCGAAATTTTGGTGGACACATTCCAGGCAGGGCACAGAATATACAGAATGAACTCACATATGCACACACACACACACACACACCCCTGTATGTATATATGTTTTAGATCATTTTTTCCTGATTTTTATTTTTGTGCATGCTTTATAACACCAACATGGCTCATCTGTAATGTGTTTATTCACAAATGTACTATAAAGAATAATCCTCATTTATTTAGCATTTATTACAGTACTTGTGCCATGTGCCAGGCACAGAACTCATTTAATCTTCATTATGACTTTGTGGAGTAAGTATTTTTACTGTCTCCATTTTACAAATGTAGAAATTATGATTCTTCTATAGCTATTAGGATGTGTACAAGGACACAATTGGCACAGCTAGGCTCCAAGTATAGTCTGATTTCTAAGCCCACTTACTTTCTTGCTGTTAGTTGCTGTTGAGTTGGCTTTGACTCACGGCGATCCCGTTTACAGTAGAAGAAAACACTGTCCAGTCCTACACTGTTGAGAGCCGTTTTGTTCTACCTAGCTGAAGCCGCTTTGTAATCCTCTAAGGACATGCCTGGACATGTTGCGTCACGCTGGGAGGACAGGTTTCGATCTACTGGGAACACCCAACCTTACTTCTTCTTTCCACTCCCCCCATTGTGTTTCAGTTTACCCCACCCTGGAAGGATAGATTTCAGTTTACCCCACTCTGAGAGGACAGGTTTTGTCTTACTGGGAACGCCCTGCTAAGTACCCTTACTTCTCCTTTCCACTTCCCTCATTCCTTCTCCTATATATATCTCTGTATGATTTCAATAAAGTCGAGACTTGATCGGAAATTTCGTCTTGTCTCAATGTCTCTTTGTCTCCTGCGCCCCCCATTCTCTTTCTTCCTCTCCTAGGGTCACCGTTGAATGTCCCCCGGGCCGGGGCATAATTGGCGCCCAAATGTGGGGCCCAGGAACGAGGAAGGATGATGAACGCTGCCCGCTAGAAGTGACCGGCCGGTCCACCCATTGAGTCGCCGTGAGTCAGGGACCACGAGTGAAAACTCGCATTGTTGCCAGCCGCAGGACTATTCACCCTGTGAGACAGGCACGGAGCTGC
>NW_006399786.1:15859003-15862504 GCF_000299155.1 Elephantulus edwardii | reverse complement strand
TAGAAATTGTTTCTCTTATCCCTATGATTGTCTCTACTTCTGCTGTAGCTTCAACACAAGAAGTCCACCCGGCTAAGTTTTTAATTGGGTTAGTAAATATTGTGACAAAAAATTAAAGCAAAAGAATGTATATTCAATCAATTATGGCCTAAAAGCAGCAGGTCCTATCCATAGCTTCCTGTCCCATACAAGTCCATTATCAAAGACTGCAAATGGCCGATAAAGAAAATCCTTGGTGATACAAGCTAATAAACCAGGCAGCCAGAGACAGGTAAGAGACACCGGCCCCTGTTTCAACCTAAATCAGGCACCCCGCCATAGTTGCTGGGTTAGCCCATGACGGGTAAGATCAGTAGGTGCGGTGTCCAACCTAAGACAGGTGCTGGTTTCATACCTGGTCAAACAGGAGAGCACCAAAGGTAATCCTGTTGTGCTTTTGCAGTCTTCAAATAATTATTGAAAGAACGGAGGATTTGTTGAGAGCCGTTTTGTTCTACCTAGCTGAAGCCACTTTGTAATCCTCTAAGGATATGCCTGGACATGTTGCCTTACCCTGGGAGGACAGGTTTTGGTTTACTGGGAACACCCAACCTTACCTCTTCTTTCCACTCCCCCCATTGTGTTTCAATTTACCCCACTCTGAGAGGACAGGTTTTGTCTTACTGGGAACGCCCTGCTAAGTACCCTTACTTCTCCTTTCCACTCCCCTCATTCGTTCTCCTATATATATATATATATTTCTGTATGATTTCAATAAAGTCGAGACTTGATTGGAAATTTCATGTTGTCTCAATGTCTCTTTGTCTCCTGCGACCCCCATTCTCTTCCTCTCCTAGGGTCACTGTTGAATGTCCCTGCGGGCCAGGGCACTACACCATCTTCATTATGCTCAAGTTCACTGATGCGGCCATTGTGTATTTTGGGTTCTTTTCAATCTAGGGGTACTGTCTTCCAGAACTTTATTGAATCTGTTGTAATCCACACATTTTTATTGAATGATTTTGGGTTAATCTGGAAGCTCCACTGAAACTTGGCTACCATGGCCGACTCTTTGTTACCAGAAAAACAGGTGGCATAGCTTTCAAAATTCATAAAGAGAAAAAATTATTTCCTCCCACCCCGTATTGAAATAAGGTGGAATCAATACCAGAAGGCTGGAAAAAGGAAGGCCTCTAGTCCTAAATGCAGGTGGAAAGACAGAAGGGCTGCATCCCCTACTATTTCGTGGGTGCCAGTAGCTGGAGGCTGTTATTCTGTTAGGTGCTGTAGTTTAATAGCAATAGCTAAAGGTAAAGGTCTCTGAAATGAGGATCACTTGGAAATATAAAATTTGTTGTTGTTGTTATGTGCCATCCAGTTGCTTGCGACTCATAGCCACCCTATGTACAAGAGCCCTAAACGCCTTTCTATCCTGTGCCAACCTCGCTGTCTCAAACATACTCATTCCCACCACTCCACTCACAGAATCGATCCATCTCATTGAGGGTCATCCTTTCCTGCGCTGTCCCTCCACTCTCCCAAACATGATGTCCCTCTCCAAGGACCAGTCAGTCCCTTCTTGCAATATACCCAAAGTATGTCAGATGAAGCTTCAGAATCCTTGACTCCAAGGAGCATTCTGGCTTCACCCTCTCCAGGACAAACCTTTTTGTTCTCCTAGAAGTCCATGGTATATTCAACACTCTTCTCCAGCACCACAGCTCAAAGGAATCAATTCTCTCTGTCATCCCTATTCATTGTCTAACTTTCCAATGCAGGTAATTGCAAAGACTATAGCCTGGATCAGGCGCACCTTCGTCTCCAGCCTGACGTCATTGCTCTTCAGTACTCTTGAGAGGTCCCTCACAATGTAAAATTTACACAAAGTTATTTTCCACCTGGAATCCCTGGGTGGTGCAAACTGTTATGCACCCAATAGTAGCCAAGAGATTGGCTGTTCGAACGCAGTGATTTGAATCGACACATGCATGTCCCTTGGAGAGGGATATCACGCTTGGAAAGGTGGAGGGTTGGTGAAAAAGACCCTCAACCAGGTGGATTGACACAGTGACTGCTGCAATGGGCTCTAGTGTGTCAGGAAGTGTGAGGATGGCACGGGGATAGGTCAGGGCTCAGATCTGTTGTTCATAGTGTTGTACTTGACTTGCTGACAACAGACATGCTTCAGAAAAAATGTCAGGTTATCTACTTGTGAAAGGTCACATCCTTGGGAACCCAGTGGAGTGTAGTTCTACTCTGAAACACATGGGGCCGCCATGAATCTAAACTCCACAGCAACCGTAGTCCTACGCAACATACTTCTGGTTTAAAGCGAGTGTGCTTGCATAGTACTCCTCTCCTTATCCCAGACCTCTTGGTTACCTCTCAAGGCATCCACCAGAGCATTTAGCCAACGGTGGCTGCGATATAAAGGAATAATATGTTATCCTAGAGGGACAATTTCCAGGTGCGAAGTCAACAGACGAGATTTTGTGCGGTCAGTTATGGAAAATCCAGTGTAGGATTAGAGTCATCTGCCTTGGTGGAGCATGTGAGTAAGTGTGCTTCAGCGGCAAGTCGCAGGGTTTCAAAAGAGGAAGAGGTTTCAGATAAAACAAATGGAAGTCTGACAGCAAGACCTCGGTGCTAAATGGAAGTAGCAGAGGACTGTGTGCCCAGACGCCTTTCAACACTTAAATCCAAAGCCTTTCCTGTTCTGGCTGTGGACGTTCTTTAATTCCCTAAGCAAGCCTGTTCAGAGCCTCAATCTCCCTTTTATTTCTCCAGCTTCTTCAACAACTGAACAACAGTCTTTCTCAAGAGCTGGCTCGACCCATGCCGAACAGGTAAAACAGCCCCAAACACACCCTAAAGGCTCTACAGCGCGCGTCCCCACCCAGCGCAAGGAAACAAATTCCTTTCTGGAGATGCCGGGGGCGTGGCTTCCGAGCTGGCCCCGCCTCCTCCGGCGCGCGGCGCGGCGCGGGAAGGGCGGGGCGAAGGAACTGGCTAGAAAGGGCGGCGAGCGAACGGTGTGGGTGTGCTCGTGCCCGCTCCCTCGCTCCTGGCGTGCGCGCGCAGAGCAGAGCCCAGTCCCGGCGGCCGTGGTCGGGTTCGACTCGAGGGGCGGGGAAGTCAGTGGCGAACGGCTGTGCGTGCCGCCCGCGGCGTCCAGATCGCGCCGGCCGCACGGGGCCACCGGCCGCACACACCCTGGGAGGCCAGGGCGGGGAAGCGAGCCGAGTCCGCGCCCAGCACCCGGGACGAGGAGGATTCTCAGCCTTGCCGCCGCCGCCCGCGCCCGGCCGGGTAGGTGAAGACCGTGTATGTTCGCCCGGTCAGCCGCTGGCGGGTCGGGAAGGGGAAAAACGAAACTTTGCAGGCGCTTCCTCTCGCGGACCCGGGGCGTTCGCGGCGCGGGGAGGTGTCGTCGCGGACGGCGGCGGCCGACGCCATGTTGGGGTCTGTGAGAAACGGGGCGCTTCCAGTCCGCTCCTCTGCACCCTGGGGCCGGCCCGGGGC
>NW_006399786.1:15851188-15858895 GCF_000299155.1 Elephantulus edwardii | reverse complement strand
TCTCCCGGGCCGGGTCCTGGCCGGCCGGCTGGTCTGGGGGTGCTGGTGGACCGCGGGAGGGCCAGGCGGACGTCGGATCTGTCAATCTACGGACAGGGGTCGGGGGGACGCGGGAACGAGGGGTCCCGGGGTCGTGGGGCATGCAGACTAGGGCCTTAGTTAGAAGACGAGTGGGGTTTGGGGGGGACTTTTGATCTTGCTGTCCAAAAAGTTTGAAAGGCTTGGGGATCAGGGACCCGGGAACTTGAACAACTTGTTTTTATACGACTAGGGGGTGGGGAGGAGGGAAGGGACAGCGTAGAATGTACTCCGGTTAAAGCGATCTTCTTTACATTATCAGTCTGTAGTCTTTTAAAGTTTTCTGGTCTTTTGCCCAGTTTCATTACCCTTAAAATGTAATTCCCGACCGAAAGGTCGCTTGGATCCGCGTGTGGGCTCTTTGTACATTGCAGGAATGACCGGTGTGAGTCTGGATGGAAAGGAGGGGCGTTAAGGAAGGTTACAGATCGCTAAGCCCTCTTCTCTAGTTCATAGACTCACAAAGTCTGTTAAGTTGGTAAATACCGTCTTTGTTGTGTTTTTAGTACAGTGGCTGAAGAGACTCATTAAAGAAAGATTTAGACAGAAACGTTTATTGAGAGACTTAAAGGCTTGCGTTGTTCTCTAAAGAATAAGGTGAAGTGATCTTGACATTTCGAGGTCCTCCCATCCCCCCCCTTGGTTTCTTAAAGGTGTATGTCTGTCACGTTGTCAACATTTGCCTTTTTCTGTACTTTTACTAGTTCATGGGGTCCTCGGGTTAATTCAATATTAATGAAGGCTTCTATTTTTAATCTCTGTGGGTCCTTACAGCCCTGGAGAGAAATCGTATTGGGTTACTTATTTGGAAAGGGCTTGTAATTTCTTAAAAACAAAGCACAACAAGTTCACTATCACATGGGAAGAAAAGATTTAGCTAGAGTTAGCCCCGCCGATGAATGTATGCATTATTTTTAATAAAAATATCTCTGCTTTAAAAGTTCTCTTAAATGAACTTAAAAAGGCTTTTTCATCACAAATCGGGTGAACCCTAAAAATGTCTTGGAGAATTCTCTTAACTTGCAAGTTACTGCTTCTCAGATTTGAGTGCTTAATTCCGTCATTAAAATTTGTTTTGCTTTACTTCATTATTCAACTAATATAATTATTCTTTTTTAGATGAACAGTGATTTAGGCCTTCTATGTAGTTATTGAAAAGAATCATCTATGATTTAGCTTGTTTGATGTTCATCTTTGGCCTTGAGAGTAGCTCGATGAAATAAGGAAATGAAATGACTTAACTAACTTCAAGTCCTGTAGCTAAATTGACATTTAACTATGGTCGCTCACTCAGAAGCCTTCTAATTTTTCCTATAGCATAACTTTGCAGCATATATAACTCATTACTTTGCAACGACCTCTGTTTACCGTCTTCTTCTGCCTTTTTTATTTTAATTTACTTTCCCCCAATAACTACGTATTTTCTGTTGTGTACTGTGGAGTTGGAACCAATCCGTAGCTGACCTTGGGATAGGTTTTCAGGGACAGTTAATCACATGAGAGGAGATTGCCCATCCTTCTTCCAAAGAGTGACTGGTTGATTAGAACTGCTCACCTTCAGGATTGCAGTGCAGCTTTTTGCCATGAGGCCTACAGACCTTTTTCCTCTTGATAGTATTCACTTAAACCTGCACTTTTGAAAGCCTTTTCTGCCAGTTTCTCCACCCTTCCTCCCTCCTCAACTCCCTACAAGAATAAATCACTTCTGGAGCTCTGGTGGCAAAAAGCTGCACTGCAATCCTGAAGGCATTGTTCGAATCCACCAGATGCTCTGCTGGAGAAGGAGGGACAGTCTCAAGAAAAAGAAGGAAAACAACAGCAAAAAGAATAAATCACTTCTGTGGTTTCCCTGTAAGTATTGTATGCCTCTTTATGACACCTCCACGGTGCCAGTCATCACATCACCTGAGTTCTGCTTGGTCTCTCAGTGTTCAGCATGTCGGGAACATAGGAGATGCTTAGGAAAGACTTGAATGAACGACTATATATATATGTATGTTTATTTATTTTGTATATGTTTCGTAAATATTCTTATGAAATTATTATTTCACGGCCAGAGTAGTTTACTGTGTATTCCCTGCAGCTCTACTTGTAGTACATGGCATGAACCTCATAGAAACAGATAAGTTCATTATTTCTGTGAGGGATTTTTTTTTTCTTTCTTTTCTCTCCTCCTCACTTTTAGTGGGAGAGAAGGTGCATTTGAGGATTTACCTTGGCTGATGCAGTGATTCAGTGGGAGTATTTTTTCCTGGGGAGTATAGAGCTTGAATGATTTTGAAATTTCTAAGTACATAATGGATTGAAATATAACTTCACTGGTTTATGAGCGAGAAGCCCTGGATCGACAGAATGATTGTTGTGATAATTTAAAGTGCAGTTGAATTTATTTGCAGAGGATAGAAACATAGTTAACGTTTGAAATTCTGAAGGTCATGTTTATGTATTTAAGATCTTTGATAGAGCAGATATCACTATTGGCTTTGTCAGTCATGGTCAGAATTGTCTGAGACTGCCCTGCTTAATGGAAATATTAAAAATTGCGTCTATCTCTTGCTAAGTTCATTTTTGAGAGTGGATTTCCAAGACTATAAAATGCTCTAGAGGAGATTGCTCACCTTGCCTTATGGAACTGCTGATGGATTGATTCACACTGCTGGAAAAGCACGGCCTTTGAGTTAGCAGCTCTCTGTGGACTGGGCCATCAGAGCATGTTTAATGCAATGCATATATTTAATATCTGAAAAACAGTACTTTATAGCTTCTTTCAGATTGACCTATGTTTTAACAGCTCTCAAGGTGAAAGTATTCTTCTACTGTAGAATTTGGTGTTAATTCCCTACTTCTTGCCCAAAATAACTTCTCTCTGGTTGATCCATAAACCTCAAACTGGTGTGCTTTATTATAGGGAAGCCTTAGGAAGAGAATTGAAAGCATTCAAATACTTTTTATGAGTATACAGGAAAGAAAGTAAGTTACTTGTAAGATAGACTAGAACAACAACAAAACTGCATACTTTGACTGCTGACTCTGCTGTTTACTGTTTGTGAACCTTGAATAAGTCACTTCTCTGAGCCTCAGTGGACTCACCTGTAAGGTAGATGCAGAACTACAGTGCACCCACTCCTTACATAGCTATATGGTTAGGTTTCAGAGACCAGGTTGTTAGGTGAAAATAAATCAACTGTATTTGAAAATAGGGGATAATCTGATCAAATCACAAGATGGAAAATTACTGTCATTATGTAATTACCATCTTCATAATTTTTTAACTGCCAAATTTCATCAGTGCCAGACCACTGAGAATCATGACCCAGTCAAGTTGACACATAACCTTAACAGGCAGAGTTAACTCTCACCTGTCTCTCAGCATTTGTTACTGCTTTGTTTCTACAGGTAAGCTTTCCATTGTGGTTGTAAATATAAACTGAAATGTTGTATAAATAGATAGTAACAGAGTAATAGGTGTATGTAAAACTTCTCTAAGAAAGAAACCTATTAGAAGAAGAGAAACAATTGTTTTCCATTAAAATAAGTGATAGAAAAGTACTCATACTCTTCTTTCAAAGGCAGAAAACTTGTGAGAGGCCCCCAAGAACAAGGCCGTCTAAGTTCTGGCTGTCACAGCTTCATTACATTTGTCTTACGTTGTGAGGATGAACGTTGTGAGGATGAACGTTGTGAAAGTGCCTGGTGTGTGGATGTCTGTCATTTCAGTGAACATAGTGGCAAAGAATTATGGAATTACTGGCTTAACGTTTTGTTGTGCTTTAGGTGAAAGTTTACACAGCAAATTGTTAATATACAAATTGTTCTGTAATATTGAACGGTGCTTTCAACTGTGGCATTTCCCCCATTTCCAGCCTGCCTTCCCAGCTCCCATCTGTTCTGTTCCCTTGCCTTTTTTCATCATTGATTGCGGACAGATGCTGTCCATTTGGCCTTGCAGAGCCGATTGTAGATGATAGCACATTTCTCACTGCATAATTGTTTACTTTGCTGGCCATTCTATTATTTGGCTGAAAGGTGATCTCTATGAGTGGGTTCAGTTCCAGATTAACCTTTCAAGACAAACATATTTCCTTGTAATTTTTTGTTGAAACCATGTACTTTTAGTAATAGAACCATTTTTTTTCTCTATAATTATATTTTATTAATTTTCATAAACATTTACAGAGATTTTGGGTTTCCATTCATTCATTGTTGCACTATTCTCTCTACCCTCCTCCCAGTTTGTTCTTGTCCAAATGCCACAGTGCTTGTCAAAGCCAGTTCTGATTAATCTTCTTTGTCAGTGTGTCCTTTGCCATTCCCTATCACTCCTCCCTGAGAGAGACTTCACCCTGAGTCATAAGGAAAAGGGGATGGCGTATTCTCTTAGCTACTTCCTGCTGAAAAGGGATGCTGTGGGTTTCAGAGTGAAGATCTTCTCTCACTACTCTAAAGGGCCCCTTTGGCAGTAGGAAACACATAGACTATTATGGAGATTGATTTTGGGATTTAGATGCACTCTTATTGATTGTGCTTGGCCGTACATGTTCATATCCTTGAAGATGTATCATGGGGGTGTTGCAACCTAGAAGACACAAATTTGACTAACAAGTTATAAGTACATGAGTCCAAAAATGATGGAAAAGTAAAAGAAAAGATTCTTTCATTGTTTTACAAACCCTCCCCCAGGTCCCCTCCACCATGTAGCCCTCGCTCTAGTCTCCTGTGATGACAGAAATACCTAGTTATATATCTCTTAAACAGTTTTCTCCCTCCTCTGTTTCAGTGCAGTATACATTATTGAACCCATCTTACTCAGTCTCTCCCCAACCCCAAGGACAGTCCCATTCTACAACAGTGGCATCATGTAATATTGGTCCTTTTGTGACTGGGATATTTCACTCAGCATAATGTTCTCCAGAGTCAACCATTTTGAATAATATTGCATGAGTTCCTTGTTTTTTAATGCAGCATAGTATTCGATTGTGCGAATATACCACAGCTTCTCTAGCCATTCGTTTGTTGATGGGAACATTTTTAATTATATAGAATTTTTTTCTTATATGTAGTAGGGAGTCTCAGGTGTGAAGCAGTTGGATTCTGGAGGGTATGTTCTCTTTTAGTTGAGAGTCCCGTGTAAACTGGTAGTTTTTTTGTTCACAATCCTGTGTGGGCTGATTGGATTTAGCTAACAATCAAATAACTGTGGGTGGGAAGCCTCTTATTTTAAGTCAGTCAGGACCTGGTGGGCGGACTTTGGTGTTTAAAAGTAGGTTGGAGGTAGCTCTGATGGCCTAGTGGCAAGAAGCTGCACAGCAATCCCAGAGGCACGTGGTTCCAATCCACCAGATGCTCTGTTGAAGAAGGGGCAGTCTCCTCCTGTACCAGTCAGGTCTGATTTGATGACACACACACACACAGTAAAATACAAATTTAAAAAGAAATGAATAAATACAAGTAGATTGAGCCCTTAGGCCTCTGGCCCTAGGACTTGGTGTTAATTGAGTAATTGAGTTTGGGAAGAACCATTCTTCTAAGTGGCACAGTACGCAGTACAGGTCTATCAGTTTGCTGTACTGAGGTAACCTGGGGTTGCTGTGACATTGCCACTGGTGTGTCAAATTCCATAATGGTTATCCATGATGGACAGTGTTTGGTGGAGCTCCCCAATTAAGACAAGCTTGGAAGCAGGATTGGCATCTACTGACTAAACAACATGCCTTTGGAAACTCTATGAACATTAGATAAATGACAATAGTTGTAGAACAGGGTTCAGATATTTTGTTCATAGGATTGCTATGAGTCATGCTCAACTCAATAGCACTTAACAGCAATAAGGTTTTCTAAAATTAGTGGGTCACGTGTTCTGAGCAGTCTTAGGTGCTGAGGTTGGAGGAATGAGGGCTACTTTTCTCAGGTTCACACTGTTGTACAGGTCCTCACCAGATGGCAGTGTGTGTACTAAAGGTGGGGTAATAGCTTCCCATGAAACCTCAGGAGCTGAAAATATAGATGTATACTGTATATCCCATGGGTCACCCAAGGGTTAAAAGGATGGTCGTCTCACTCTTTTAGTCTAGTAAATCTAATCACTTTTCAGAATTTCAGAATGTATATTTTAATCCTTTTCTAACTGGGACTTTCTTTTGTGCCTGTGGTCAGTGGTAAGTTGCAGGAGCTGAGAACCATCTTGTTTTCTGGTCTTAGGATAGAGCAGACTTTGGTTTGAATGAGTGGTTAGTCCTGTGAATTGGCTGCTTCCTTACATCTTTTCTTTTCCTTCACCCTCTTTTGCTTCCAAAAGGAGACCAATTTTAGATGGCTGCTTGCAAACTTTTAAAACCCAGAATGCACTGTTCAGCAAGCTAGGATATAGAACATAATGGACTCTTTTTTTTTAAGTGGATAATAAATTTAAGTGGATAATAAGCATAAATTTCATTAATCGTTGTTATTGTTAGGTGCCCTTGAGTTGATTACAACTCATAGCAACCCTGTAAACAACAAGTCATTCTCAGTCCTTCCTGTCCTGTGCCATCCTCACAGTCTAATATACTTGAGCCCGTTGCCTACCTAAGTCACTGTCAGTCCATCAGGTTGAGCATTCTTTATGGACTTTATGGACAATTTAGCTAGAAGTTCCTAAGACTCTGATACTGAACCTACAAACCCAATATCTCTGTCATATAAGGTATTTGGATATATCCAGGAAGTTTCCATTAACTTTGCACCCAAGGAGCTCTATATTTATAGACTGCATATTTACATAGTCCATAGAGATAGGTATGTACAGATGCCCCCAAGTATACCTATGTGTCCACATATCTGTGCTTCATTTGCCCTCTAATGTCTGTATTGCATACGTATCTACTTATGTAACCAGTCACAGGATATTGGTTATTATTAACTATTCTAAAATGGAATATGTTATTTATCATAGTTGTCTTTTATTCCTGTATATTTCTCAGTGTAATTTCCTTTGGTGTTGTTTTGTGGACTTCCTTCATATAGTATATTTTCCATGACCCAGAATTAACATATGCCTTCTACCTAATAAGGGATTCTGCCTCTTTCCTTCCATTCAAGGAACATTGCTTTTTGTTTATAAGCTTGCTTTTTTTTTTTTACTTTTTATATATGTTCTATCACATAATTGTTCTTTAGTGATAGAATTATTTTCTTAGCATAGTATCTTCCAGATTCATTAATGTTATGTTTTCTGGATTCATCGAGGGTACATAGGATCGCTATGAGTCACAGGCGACTCACCTGCACATGACAGTAACAACTAGGGATATTATAGCTAATGTTAGATGGATTTTGGCTCAAAGCAGAGTACAACAGAGCTCAAAATTTTTCATAATTTTGAAGCAAGGATTCTGACACTTCATCTGACATACTTTGTACATGTTGCAAGGCGGGATCAGGCCTTGGAGAGGGACATTAGGCTTGAGAGGGTAGATAGACAGTGTAGGAGTGGAAGACCCTCGATGAGATGGATTATTGATTCAGTCACTGCGGATAATGGAGATAGGTGTGTTGGAGACAGTAAGGTTGGCAAGGGATAGAGCAGGGTTTAGGGCTGTTGTACATAGGATCGCTATGAGTCACAGGCGACTCACCTGCACATGACAGTAA
>NW_006399786.1:15843801-15850018 GCF_000299155.1 Elephantulus edwardii | reverse complement strand
AATATTGAAGCCCAAAATCAAGAAAACAAAGATTTTTCACCACTGGGCTGATTAACAGCATCATGATAGATGATGAAGAGATTGAGATTGTTAATAGCTTTAGTTTGCTTGGTTCCACAGGCAATACCCTTGGTACCAGATGCCAGGAAATCGAAAGACAAACTGAATTGGGGAAGTCAGCTCTCAGGGATCTCTCCCAAGAGGAACAGTGTCATTCTGGAGACTAAGGTGTGCCTGATACAGGCCATGGTCTTTGCAGTTACTTGCTATGCATCAGAAAGCTGTACAGTGATCAGTGATGACAGATGGAGAACTGATGATGCCTTTGAGCTGTGGTTCTGAAGAAGAATATTGAATATACCATGGACTGCCAGGAGAACAAACAGGTTTGTCCTGGAGAGGGTAAAACCAGGCTGTTCTTGGAGGCAAGGATTCTAAAGCTTCGTCTGACATACTTTGGGTGTGTTGAAAGTAGGAACCAGTTCATGCTTGGAAGGGTGGAGAGACAGCACAAGAGAGGAAGACCCTCAATGAGATGGATTGATTGAGTGACTGGAGTAATGGGGGTAGGTGTGTCAGACAGTGAGGTTGGCACAGGTAGAGCAGGATCAGAGCTGTTGTACATAGGGTTGCTATGAGTCGCAGATGACTTGACGGCACGTAAGAACAACAGCAACTCTGCCATATGGTGAAAAGTCAAAGACAGTGTCTAGAAAACTCATATTGAATAATCACTGTTGCACATTTGCCTTTTTGAGAAATATACCTAGGAGTGAGTGGCATTGCTAGATTATATATAACATATCTGTTTTTAACTTTTTAAGGATGTGCAATACTATTTCCCATTGTGGTTGGGCCATTTTACAATCCAGCAGCAGTGTATGAGTTCCAGTCTACCCCACAACCTCATCAGCACTTATATATAGTTTTGTATTTTAATCATTGCCATTTTTGCAGTAGTGAGATGATAATCTCATTGTAGGTTTGATTTTAACTCTCAAATAGCTGATGATGAAAACATCAATTTATGTGTGTGATGGACACCTCATTGTTGTTTTGCTTTTGGTGAAGTGCTTGTATTTTTTCCATTTCCCTCCCCTCCAAGCCTTGGAACATGATTTGAAATGCTTTTTAAAAATAATTTATTGTTGTCGTCGTCATACCTTTTCTTCCCTCTCTACCCTCCTCCATCTCTACCCATTTTTATTGGTTTTTTCTTTTTATTGTAGTATTGAAATTTTCTGTATCTTAAGAGAGGAGACCTCTGTTAGATATGTCATTGCCATCTCCTCCATCCCCAGTTTGCTTTCATTTTCTTTTTATTGTCTTGAAAAATGGTGAGCATAAATATTTCATTTTCAGAGGGTGCAGTTATTCTTTTTTTGTCTGTATGTGTTTAGTAATGCTTGGTTCTCTATGCTGTGAGTTAGGATGCTTAGCTTTCTCCTTATGTTATCTTTGGGAAATTTTATTGCTTTAGATTTAACATGTGTGTCTTTGATATGTTTCCAGTTAATTTTTTTATATGGTGTGAGGTTTTGATCTGGATTCATTGTTCTGCAAGTGGATATATAGCTTTTCCAACACTGTTTAAAAGGTAGCTTTGATGGTGTAATCAGAATTGTGCTATTAACTGAAGGGATGTCTCTGTTAGTTCAAATCCACCATTGACTCTGTAGAAGAAAGATGGACAGTCTGATTGGCAGTTTACAGCCTCACAAAACCACTGGATGGGAAGCTCTGAGTCAATTCTGACTCGGCAGCAATTAAAAAAAAAATTGTTTAAGAAAGACTACCTGTTCTCCATCTAATAGACCTTGCCTTTCTGTCATAAATCAGCTGTCTGTCTGTAGATAGGTGGATTTACTTCTGGATTCTCAGTTCCCTTCTCTTGGTCTTTTTGTCTGTCAGTGTATCCATCAGGTTTTTTTAATTAGCATGGTTGTGTTCTGAAGTTGGAAAGTATGAAACCTCCTGTTTTCTTATTATAGAATATTAGAAGAGACCTTTAGAAATATCTAGTTAAGCTTCACCTTGACTACCCATTAGAATCTCCTTAGGAGATTATGTATGAATAGATATACATGTCTGGACCATATACCAGAATAAATAATTGGAAATACTATATATTTGGGATATACTGTGGCTTTGCCTCATCCCCACCCCAACTTGTGTTTCTGATGTGCAGTCAGGATTATGGACCGTTGATTTAATTCAATTCCCCATTCTCCCCGCCCAAGAAGCGTCAGTTTCTTCTCATCCATGTTTGCAGTAACTTTTACCTGTTCAATGTTTAGTCCCTTTTCCTCTTATTTATCTTTTACTTTTTCCACATTTAGGGTAGGAAAAGAAATCTGATCAATTCAGATCATGCTTTTGAAAAATTTCAGAAGGAAGTCTCAGAAGTCAGTAAATTTACTTACTTCCCCCCCATCCTTTTCTCCATTAAATCACTTCCCCAGTGCCTCTGCTACCATCATACTATGTGACTTTCCTTACACATTTACTTGCAAAGCTTTATGCTTTTGTTTAATTAACATTTTTTAGAAATTCTTACTACTCACAACTTGCTTTGAGTGTTCAAATGCTCCGTTCCCCAATGCTATGTCCTTAATTCTTTTTTCTTTTCTTTCCTTGTTAATATTTTCACTTTAGCACATTTTATTTTGCTTTGTATTACAGCTTTGTAGTGCATATCTTCTCAGCCTATAATTCATTCTTTGTTTTTTTTTAACCTATAACATCAAACTTAAAGCCTTGATTGTAGTGGGCAAATTGTAACAATTTTTAAGATATCAAAGACAATTTGTTAGGGATATAATGGACAACCTATTTAACAAGAATGTTTCAGTTGAGCTTTACTATTTTTTTAACTATTACACAGTGCTTGCTTTGCTGTTGTTAGCACTATCCTGCAGCTGCCCTGCACAGATAGTTTTTTAAATGATACAACTTTTTATCTGAATTTTGTTGATGGTAAAAATATGCATGCATCATCATTTTTTATTTGCAAACTAAACATCTGTGCTCTTTGGCGAGGAAAGAAGAAATCATTTTTATATATCATCAAAAGATTCCCCCCCCCTCAAAAACAGGATGTGCCATGATCAATACTTAGAATTTATAATTAGATACTATAGTTGCATGAATCAAAACATTTGCTTGAAAATGTAAAATCTTTGAATCTAGGAAGCAATCAGTAGTTGATGTATAAAGTGTGGATTTTGTGAAAATTAATATAGTTTTCAAAATGAAGTCTTTGATTTTTATCAAAGTCTAGGTTAGGAATTTGCTGTCACTTCTACCTACTGCTAATATTTCTGCTCAGTGCACTTTGATGGCATGTGTATGCAAACATTGTTGTAGGAAATATTGGTATACAAAGTTATAAAAACTAATCTTCAAGAACTTCCAGATCTATTAGAATAAACAGATGATTTTAAAAATGACTGAGTGTAATGGAACAAATAGACAAAGTATAATGTAAAAGAGAAATATTATTTTTAGCTTATAGAGCTGTATCTTGAAGGACTGGTATGATTTTAGCAAATAAAAAAATCAGAAGCAGCTCAGAGATGAGGAAAGGAGGCTCAAAGCATATACTCTCTTATTAACTAGTAGTCTTTTTGCAGAGAGAACGCGTAGGAGGAGGTAAAACAGACTGGTACATGCTGGTGCTTGACTACAAAATGTTTTTTTAGTTTGTTTGGTTTTTTTCTATGAAAGGTTTTGAATTCCACTTTAAAGAATTTGGATTGAATGCTTTTGGCCAGAAACCTTGATTTTGGAATAGATTTGTCTTTCATGGGGTGGCTTAAATGCAAAAGACTGACTTGGAATTTGGTCTTTCTTCTCTTTCTTTTCTAAAAAGCTATTCTGCTCTTCCAAATTAACCTTTGACAGTGGTGTAAGCAGAGCAGATCTGTAGATTGATGTGAGAATGATGCAGGATTGAGCAGGAGTCAAGAGTGCTACCATGCAGTCATCACCCTAGTTTGGGCCTCTCTTGCCCCAGACAAAGAATTGAACTGGGTGGGAGATAATAGGCTGTTCAGCTGTGAACAGATCCCCTGGTCGTGGCCTGGTTCATCCTCCCTTGGCTTGTTTGTCTTTGTTCAAACAATGCTGGCATAGACTGAGGCTTTGTTAGAGCATGTGGCTGAGAGGAAAGGTGAGGAGGGAGATAGGAGTGAAGGTGAAAGTAAAGGTGTGTACCAGAACAGAAGATATACTTAGGAAAGATGCATCCCAGAGAGCAAGACGGGTCATTTTTTGGGGGGAGTTCAAGACCTTGTGCCATGTATCATGAGATAACTTGCTGGCTTCCGGCCTCTTTTGGGCTTGTTTGATTGAGTTTGGGCCAATGGGATGATGTTGCAGAAAAATTCGGTGGGTAGTTCTTATTCTGGACCATTGTTCTTGATTTCACCTAGGTGCCTAAAACACTAATCAGGCCACTTTGGTCTGATGTTATTGGTTCCTTAGTTTTGTTGGGTGAGACTTGTTCTTGGCCTGTTCCTTTGACTCTTGTCTTCTATTGACTCCCAGCATGAGCTTTATCCTGTGTCTGACCTAACATTCTGTCTTCCCAGTTTTGCCTCAGTTACCCAATTCTGACCCTAACTAGAGTCGTATGTATGAATCAGGGTGAACACCACAGACACGATGGCAGCTATATGCCTTGGTTGGTTTCACATAATTAATATGGTTACCTCATTTCTTAGCGCTGCTCTTTGTCTCCTTCCTTTGTTTTTACATTTACTGTAAAATCATAATTCAGTAGTCAAATTAAATCTTGGTTGATAGACAAAACTTTGATTAAAAATTAATTTTAGATGAGGCTTGTAGTAAATAGGAGTATGAACCACCAGCTGTCTGTCAGAGGCTCATTATTTTAAAGTTAGAAAAACACTTTAAAGAAAATTTTGTTCTTGGTTTCCTTGTTTTCAGAACATTTAAGTAGTTTGTGTAGAATCTCCTGTTTACTGTACCTGAATACAATTAAGAGTGGTATATTGAAGCTCAGCCATATTAGATATGTCATGTGTTTGTATAAGAAATAAATTTGATCTTTTTTGTTGTTATAAACTCACTTGTAAGGATGAGTTTAACAGTGGTGGTTTTTAGCAGGAAGAAGTAGGGCATTATATTTGATGACAGTTCTCTTTTCACTTGTAAGCTTCATTGTGTCTTTTTCAAGAGTTTTCTGTTTTGCCTCTTCTAGTATTACATCTTTAACAGGTGGTAGCTATCCACTAAAGAACATACTACCTTAGAAACAAGATCACATCAAAACATGGATGTTCCAGATATAGTTGTGGGGGAGAGAATCTAAAATCTTATTAAAATTATTTAAAATTTAAATAAGTATATAAAGCTGGTTTTATAAAGATATATATGGGTTCTAATTATTTGTAGTTCTGTTTCATAGCTTTAATCTTTCTTAGAGGTCTTCCATAGAACAAAAAGAATATATACTTACTTTAAAAAAAAGGGTATACTCACTCTGGCTTATCATAACCAGATAGGTTCATTGGAACCTTATATAAATTTATTATGCATTATAAGATCTTAGTGATCTTGATTTCCCATATCTTGAAAGAGTTTTCTGTTTATATTATTCTAGGAGCTAGTCTAGAATCTGTTTTAAATTATACTTCATAAATTTCCCCAGCCTGGTGGCCTAATGGGAAGGAGTTATGCTGCCAATCTGAAGGCATGTGGCTTGAATCCACCAGCTGCTCCACTGGAGAAAGATGACAGTCTCTTCCCCTATGATTACAGCCCCTGAAAATCCCTTAGGGGGTCAGCTATGAGTTGGTGCCTACTCAGAGGCATATAACAACAACATACCAAAAAGAAGAAAATGGAAGAGTGATGGAATCACATAGAATCATGCAGGGATGAAGGAAATCAGTGGTACTGAATCATCGTTCAGGGTTTTTTAATGCATTGTCCAAGATACTGTATCATCCCTCAGGCAGATTGTCAAGTAGTTTTAGGGATCCTGTTACGTTTTTTTAATTTGTTTTAAGTTTTTATTTAACATATTTGAGAATTAATATTTTTCCATTTTTCATTAATGCTTTAATGACTAATAGGAAGATACTTCAGAAGTATCAGATCAATCAGAGGATGAATGCATAGAAATAGCACTAAACACTAAAATTGGTAACTATAGTGAATGTAATCACATTAGTAAATACCAGATTTTGAT
>NW_006399786.1:15825415-15842171 GCF_000299155.1 Elephantulus edwardii | reverse complement strand
GCCACCAGAGCTCCCCGATGTTTAGTTTCTGAATGGAAATGTTACAAGGTAACAAGAATCTTATACATTCATGCTTTTGACCCCGTTTGATTTTTGGGTTTTGGGGAAAGGAAGAGCTCCCCATACCTTAGTCCTTGAGCCAGAGGGCACTGCCCAAAAATCTTGCTCTGTCTTATCTAGCAGTAAACCAGCTAAAACTAATGTCTGTTTCTCCCTCTCTCTGGGATGGTTGGGGAGGGGTATATAGTGCAGGATTTGGGTATGTTTGGGTTTTCTAGTTCAGTACCTCCCATCTTTTACATGTCTTCTACAGAAAATATTTTAGAATCAGCATGGGGTAATAGGAGAAGCTGTTTAAGGCCAAGGGGCACTAGCTGCCCTGAGCTTCTTACTGGGAACTTCTGAGGGATGAGGGGATCAACATCTGGGCTCTCCTAAACCATAGCACATCAGCTAGGAAGTTCTAAGAACCCAGTCTTTTTCTCACATAGCTCACAGCTAACTAGCAACATCAAGTGTAAGTGGAATGTAACTAGGAATTGCATTAAAATGAAGAGAATAGGATGTATTGAGTGTATATCTGTAATCTTGCCTATGAATTGGATGTCTTTCCCCCCTTTTAACTATATATGTAACACAGCACTGACCAGTTGAACATTTTTGTTGATTACATTTCACTGACATCAGTTGCATTAATATTGTGCAGAAATATACTTCTTATGTGGACCACTCTCAAACTTTGGAATTTTTTTATTTTACTCTAATTCTAATTAATAGTGTTCTAGAATTTTGTTTATTTTCAAATAGGGTAATATTTGTAAGCAGATACTCACATTTACTATGTTGTAAATTTTGCGTACTGAAACAAACATTTCTTATTAAGAGCATGACTAGGTAAATCACGATGGTATAGCCTTGCAGGTGATTTTTGCAAGTTAATATTCCCTTTTCTGGGATCGTTTCTGGGGTTATGTTTGTTGTGTGTTACTGTTCTTCCCCTCCCCACCCCCAAATGGCAGTGTGCTATATGAAGTAACCTGGTTTGCTGTGTTGCTGAACCTTGTGCCATTGTGGTATCAAATACCATATTGGCTTCCCATAGTGGGCAGTGTTTGGCATCTTTTGTTCATAGAGTCACTTATGAGTCGTCCTCAACTCTATAGCAATCAACAGCAACAACAACAACAACATTTCCTTATCTGTCTTCAGTTTTGTTTTGCTTAGTTTTTTGAAATGAAACCTGGTGTTGGAGTGTGATAGATGTTGGGCTGCTAAACAGAAGATTGGAGGTTTGAATCCATCAGCTGCTCTTTGGGGAAAAAAGTAACTCTCCTCCCATAAAGAATTACAAGCTCAGAAACGTAATGGAGGATCCCCATGAATTGGAAAAGATTCAATGGTAGTGAGTTTAGTGTTTGATATTTTTAGGCATCTTTAGGGTTTACAGTGGAGGTTCAGCTTTCTTTTAATCTTTAGAGAGTCAATGTAGTTCTTGTTGTTAGGTGCCATCAGGTTGAGTACCACTCATAGTGACCCTGTGAACAACACACCTGAATCCTGTGCTGTCCTTATAATAATAGCTGATACATACTTGAGCCCTTTGCTACAGTCACCATGTAAATTCTTGTTGGGAGTCATCCTCTTTTGCTGACCCTCATTTCTAAGCTTGATATCCCTTTCCAAGAAATAGCTTCTCTATCCTTGCCTCCAAGGACCATCCTGGCTGTTTCTAGTTCATTCTTTTGGCATTTCATGAGATACTCAGTACTCTTCTCTAACACCATAACAAAAGCATCAATTCTGTCATCTTTATTCTTTGTCTGGCTCTCAGATGCATAGCAAGTGATTGAAAAGGCCATGGCTTGAATCATGAGTACCTTAGTCTTCAAACTGACATTATTCTTCAAAAGTTTGGAGAAGTCCCTGACAGTGGACTCATTCAAAACAATATGTCTCTTGACTGCTGGTACCAAGGGTGTTTTTGGGATCCAGGTAAGATGAAATCACTGACTGTTTCAGTGCTTTTCCCCATCTTTCATGATGTTGCCTGTTGGCCCAGTATTAAGGACCTATGTCCTGAGATTGAGATGCAGTCCTTATCGAAAACTAGTCATTGATCTTTCAGATGTTTCAGATGAGGTTGTGTCACAGATTGTTGATGAGTCTCCTTCTGATCCTGATGCCACATTCTTCTTCACAGAGTCTGTCTTCGTGAGTTGCTTAGCATACAAATTCAGTAAGTATTAGAAAGAATCCAACCCTGATGCACACCTTTCTTGATTTTAAACATGGAGTGTTCCCTTTGTCTCATTCAGACAACAGCTTCTTGGTCTAGATATAGATTTTGTATTAGCACATTTTAGTGTTCTGGGATTTCTGTCCTTCTCAGTGTAAGTGATAGTTCATTGCAGTTCACGCAGTCAAATGCCTTTGCCTAGCCCATAAAACACAGACATTGTTCAGGTATTCCCAGCTTTCAGCCAAGCCCATAAAACACAGACATTGTTCAGGTATTCCCAGCTTTCAGCCAGAGTCTGTTTGACAACAGTAATGATATCCCTGGTACCACAGCCTCTTCTAGATCTTGAACTTCTGGCTATTCCTGGCCAGTGTACTGTTCAAGCTGTTTTTGGTATTATCTTCAGCAATATTTTGCTTACATGTGATACTAATTATATTATCTGATGATTTTTTTTTATATTTTTTGTGTGTGTACCGTCAAATCAGATCCGACAGGTACAGGAGGAGATTGCCCCTCCTTTTCCGGCAGAGCATCTGGTGGATTTGAACCACATATCTCTGGGATTAATAATTTCTGTATTCTGATTGATCACATTTCTTAGGATTGGGAACAAATGGCTCTCTTCCAGTCATGGCCCAGCAGCTGTCCTGAAAGTTTCCTGGCATGGACTGGATCCAAGATTATATCTGCTAGTTGAAACATGTCAGTTGGTATCCCATCTGTTCTTGGGACTTTATTTTTTGTCAGTGTCTTCAGCTCAGCTTGACCATCAGCTTTGTTACTAGTAGCTCTTGTTCTTATTGTACTTCTGAAATTTTTCAGTGTCGACAAATTTTTTTTGGTACAGTGATTCCATTTTTTCTTAATGCTTCCTAGATTTACAAGATTTTCCCCTTGGCATCTCTTGGCAACTTGAGGCTTGAGGCTTAAGGAATAATTATTATACCATTAATGTAAAGTTCCATAATAAAGTTGTGACAGTACAAGAAATCAGTTTTGAGTCTCAGTTCAGCTAGTGCTCTCTCAGACAGCCTCGGGCAGGTTGCTTAGCCTCTGTGTCCATTTACTCATCTGTGAAATGGAGTTAATAGTATATGTATCATAAAGTTGTTGTGAATAGGAAATATGGTGATGCATACAGAGGGCTCAGTACAGTGCCTGGAACAAATTCACAGTCAGTAGAGTTAATTATAGGCTGTGTTTTTGCTGTTTAAATGGAATCTTTTGTTCTGTGCTTTAGTTTTCCCTTCAGCTAACATTTTAGGATATAGTTAACTAGATTCATCTTTGATACATAGTGAAAAGGTCTTTAGTTACTTGACTGGAATTAAAGCAGCTAAAATCAGAAGATAAATGTAATAAGATAAAAGGCACTTTATACATTCATTTTAGTATTACTTCATCTGTTCTCATGTTGTTAGGTACGGAAGTATATGAACTACAGATCTGAACCTTACTCTGTCTTGCTCCATCCTCACAGTCTGATATAATCAACTCCATTGTTATAGTCACTGTCCATCTTGTCAAGGGTCTTCCTCTCATTTTCCAAGGACTGGTCTCTCCTGATCACATGCCCAAAGTATGTGAAATAAAGTTTTACCATCCTTACCTCTGAGGAGCACCCTGGTTGCACCTTTACCAAGACAGACTTGTTTGTTCCTTTTTGCTTGCCCTGGGATATACAGCACTCTGCTCCAGCCCCACAGTCCAAAGTCAGTGATTCCTCTACTGTCGCCTTCTTCATTGCCCCACTTTCAGATGCATAGGAAGCAGGTGCGAATACCAAGGCTTGGATCAGGTGCACCTTAGTTTTAAACTGCCATCTTTCCTCTTAAGCACTTTGAAATGGGTTTTCCCCAGTGCAAAATGTCCTATTTATTTATTTATTTATTGATTGATTGGGTTTTTTTTTACTGCTTTTACCATGGGTGTTGATTGTGGATTCAGATAAAATGAAATTGTTGACAACCTCAGTCTTCTCCCATCTGCTGTTATGTTGCCTCTTGGTCCAGCGGTGAAGATTTTTGCTTTCTTGATCTTTAGATGTAAGCCATATAAAAGACTAATCTTTGTTTTTCTGCAGCAGGTACTTCAGGTCCTTTTCACTTTAGCAAGCAAGATTGTCATATGCATAATGCATATACCTTTCCGGATTTTAAACCATGCAGCATTCCTTTGTTCTGTTCAGACAGCTGATACTTGGGCTGTGTTTAGGTTTCTCATGAGACCAGTTAAGTGTTCTGGGATTCTCATTCTTTCCAGTGTTATCCATCATTTATTTTGATCTGCATAGTTGAATGCAAGTAAACCTCTTTCATTTACTGCTTTCAGCCAAGAGCCTTCTGACTTCGGCAGTGATAATCCCTTGTCATTAAGGATATTGTCCATGAAGAAAGCAGAAGGTCATTACAAAGACGGGGGGAAGAAAAGACCAAAATGGATGTCAGAAGAGACTGGAACTTACATTGCACTGTGTATGAACTGATTATGGAGGATGGCACAGGATAGCACAGGTTTCAGATCCATTGTTCATCGTGTCACTATGAGTTGTACTTAACTCAATAGCACATAACATGTGCAAATTGTTCAATTTCTTCATATGGGGATAAAAATATACTTTCAGTTATCGGAAAGTGCTAAGTCCTTCCTCTGGCCTTAAGACTTTTATAATTGAAATGAAATATTCTTCCTTTCCTTTTCCCTTCCTATCTAAACACACAGAAACCCCCAAATTCACTGCTGTTGATTTCAGTTCATAGTTGGGTACCCTATAGAACTGAGTAGAGCTGCCACATACGTTTTAAGGGTATCAACCTTTATAGACGCAGGCAGCCTCATCTTTCTCCTGTGGAATGACTGAGCCAGTGACCTCAGTAGAAGATAGTCCAGTGTTTAATCCTCATATCACCCTGGCTTCTTGCATGTCTGCTTCCTTGTCAGCTGAAAGGACAGAACTTTAAGAAACCTTTCCCTGCCTGTCCATTCTGATTAACTCAGTTGAGCTTTCCAAAAATGATAACTTGAGTTACTAGCCTTTTTTCCTTTTGTTTTGTTTTCCTCTTTACTCTTTCTTCTCAATAGGCATGTAAGGTTTGAATGCAAAGATTTTGCCTGTATTTTTAGTGTTTTGCCCCCACCTTAGATGAGGGATTGACAAAATAAATACACTACCAGGGCACCTTCTATATTTAGGACAGATTTTTAATTGATAGGTTAGCCTAATTTGAAAGAGTAAACCGTCACAGATGCCTTGCCTAGTCATTTTAATTCTTGATAACTTTTTGCAGGTTTTAAGACTCTAGGATTGAGAGGATATAGAATTCAGATATAATGGGATTTTGAGTGTCTTTTTATAAAGAAGGAAATGTTACACTCTGATCAGTTAGTGGATTGATTACTGGAACTTTGATTTTATTATTATTCTTGAAATTTCAAGTATTTCCCTTCTCAAATCCTTTTCTTTTTTAACATAGTTTAGTAGTAGTAGTATTAGGTGTGGATGAGTTGATTTTTCGACTCATTACGATGTCCCATGACAAGACTAGAACTGTCACATAGCGTTTTCTGGGCTATCATTTTTATGGGAGTAGATTACCAAGTCTTTCTCCTGTGGAGGTGCTGGATGGATCTGAACTACCAACCTTTAGGTTAGCAGATGAGCATTTCAATTTAACTGTTGCACTGCCAGGGCATTGCTATCAGGTCGGAACTGAGTGTAGATGATCCTCTGTTGGGTTTTCAGAGGCTGTAAATTGCATGAGAGGAAATTGCCCAGCTTTTTCCTTGGAGCTGCTGGTAGATTGGGACAGCCAGGGAAGGCTCACCTTTGAGTTTGTGGTGCAACTCTCTACAAACTATGCCACCAGTGGCCCCTCCAGGGCTGCTTAATATTGTTATTAGATGTATAGTAGGTTGCAACTCTGGAACTTGAGGGACTTCAGTATCAAGTCCAGAGAGTAAATCCATGATTGTGTAGATTGCATTAAAAGCTCTTGTCACCATTTTTGAGCACTTTTGCTGTGGTAGACAATGTTTCTGTTTCATAGATGTGTATCAGATTGCAGAGATGCGTATCTGCTTGTTAGGGTTCACTGCTGTGTTGGTAAGAGTGAAGCTGTGAAACATGAGGAACATAAAAGGTTTTTAATCTAGTACAGGAGTTTAAGGAAGGCTTTCTTGAGATCTGAACTGAGTCCTGAGGGATAACCAACAGGTAGGTATGGAAATAGCAAAGGAAACAATAATTGAGAAGTCATGGGCTTGGACAAGTAATAGGTTATTCTTAGAATATAAGTTTAAAAGTAAGGACTGACTTATGGTGAAGCTTGGAAACAGGCCATACAGGGCCTGCAATGCCATGTTCAAGAGCCTCTATAAGTTATTTTATGGGGAGTTATTTTGAGCAATTGCAGGGTCAGATTTGTATTTTATAGTTTATGGCCTAAATGATTTAGGAACCCAAACTGAAGACAAGAGGGCATGTTAGAACACAGCTGCAGTTGTCCAGGGCAGAGGATTAAAGCCATAGCTCAAAGCAATTCTTGTTAGCCTTTTGAAAAATAAAATAGCTCTTTCCTTGAGATTATACAAAGATATATATATCAGGCCTTTTGTTGTGTTTAGTTATTATCATAGAGAAGACAATGTTTTACATTTGTGTGAAAGCAATGACTTGTTAGATTAAACATGGACTATGTTATTGTTCTTGTGTATCGAAGCAATCCAGCAATTTTTCAGAGGTGGTTAATCGCATGGGGGGAAATTGCTCATCCTTCTCCTGCAGAGGACCTGAGGGCCTCGAACCTTCTGGGATTGCAGCACAGTTTTTTGGCCACCATGCCACCAAAGCATCCCTAAATTTGGGCTGTCTAATTTTAAAATTTATACGAGTTTATAATTTCCATGTGCTGATTTATTTTTTCTTTTTTCCTTAAGGCTATTAGGAAAAGATGGTGGATCGCTTGGCAAACAGTGAAGCAAACACTAGACGCATTAGTATAGTGGAAAACTGTTTTGGAGCTGCTGGCCAACCCTTGACAATACCTGGACGAGTTCTTATTGGAGAAGGAGTGTTGACTAAGTTGTGCAGGAAAAAGCCTAAAGCAAGGCAATTTTTCTTGTTTAATGATATTCTTGTATATGGCAACATTGTTATCCAGAAGAAAAAATACAACAAGCAACATATTATTCCCCTGGAAAATGTCACTATTGATTCCATCAAAGATGAGGGCGACCTGAGAAACGGATGGCTTATCAAGACACCAACAAAATCATTTGCCGTGTATGCCGCCACTGCCACTGAGAAGTCAGAATGGATGAATCATATTAATAAGTGTGTTACTGATTTACTCTCCAAAAGTGGGAAGACACCCAGTAATGAACATGCGGCTGTCTGGGTTCCTGACTCTGAAGCAACTGTGTGTATGCGTTGTCAGAAAGCAAAATTTACACCTGTGAATCGGCGTCACCATTGCCGCAAGTGTGGTTTTGTTGTTTGTGGGCCCTGCTCTGAAAAGAGATTTCTTCTTCCCAGCCAGTCCTCCAAGCCTGTGCGAATTTGTGACTTCTGCTATGACCTGCTTTCTGCCGGGGACATGGCTGCGTGCCAGCCTAACAGATCAGACTCTTACAGTCAGTCATTGAAGTCTCCTTTAAATGATGTGTCTGATGATGAAGATGATGATGATAGCAGCGACTAAGGACACATTTTGAAATATTTAATTGGATGTGACTATCTAAGAACTCAGTCAGCTTTGGAGAAGAAAAAAATGTAAAATTCTGAGTGCTATCTCAATTTTGCTGTAGCCATGAATTTGCCTGAGAAATTTTTGACCTAGGTGCCTCATTATGTTCTTTAGAAAGCAAGTCCTCCCCACCCTTTCTATAGAGACTGTTGCAAATAGATCAGATGAAGTTTTGACCTTCTGTTCTTGTTTATTTTTAGAGTATTTTTGAAGGTTGGATATGCTTCTTACTTAACAGATTATGTACTGCATTTTTAATTTTTGTTATGTGGAAAACGAAAGCAAAAAATAATGATAAAAGGAATATAATATGACTAACAATAATGTTAGCTTTTTTCTAACCTTCTGATATAATGGTTAAGATACCAGTAACAAAAATGTATAATTTGGTGATACTTTGATTTTTCACATACCAATTGGTGCCTTATCTTAATAGCACTGTTAACATGAAATGAGTCCCTACTTTCTCACATTTTAATTTGTTTAAAAACTATGCTGGTGCTCCTGAGTTTATAAAATGAATGTTTTTGATTGGGTGTAATTCTGGACAGCAAAAAATAACTAAATTTAGAAATATCTTCATAAATATTTTTCCATAAAATAGTTATATTTTTACATTTTATAAGTACCAAACTATGATTGTCAGATACATAGTTTAAATTAATAATAGGTTGTAAATTTTAGGAATTTGGTTTGAAATTATCAAATAATACTGAATTGTCATATTGCATTAGTTTCTACTTTTAATAAGACCATTTATATTCATCTGCTTTAACATTGTTTCTGGAATGGAAAAAATCTTTTTGTAATACCCTTGAAAATTAACTCTGTCTTAAAGCAATAATCTAACAGTAGAGCACAACATATGCTTAAAGATTTGAAAGAAACAGTGGTCAAATAGAAAATGTCTTTAGAAATTTAAGCTTGACTACATTTCATATCTATTGGAAGTATTGTTTATTTCTGTATGAAGCTATCTTTCATTTACAAATATAGTGTTATATTTTATAAAGTTTTGTAAAGTCCCAAACAGTATTTCTATTTTTGTAAAACAGTTTCATGTTGAATCTGTTTGTGAAATCTTTTTGCAATCTATGGAAATAGAATAGCAGTTTTTAAATTGTGAACTTGTTGAGCCCAACAAGATTGCTTTTGAGAAGTGGTAATTTTTCACTCTTTGCTTTTGAGGCACCCATTAGGTTGAAAGTATATTTATCATAAAACTTGATGCATTTTGCACTACTCCTCATTTGTATGCTGCAAATAATTAAAGTCTTTGAAATATGATAAATCAATCTAAAGTTGTAAATTGTATTTTGTTTTAATCTTCAAATAGGGATATATTGCAAATGTCATGAGAGGTTTGATTGAATAACCTGTGATCAAAGACTCTTTGGTATTTTAATTTAAGGCACTAGTTTTACACTACTGTTCAATCTTCAAAGTATATGAGACACACAAATCTTCCTGTAGAAAATGTGAAAGAAAAGCACAACAGGGCTAGTTTTTAGTTTTTATCAATCAAATGGACTTTAACTTCTAAGTTATGTATACATAGAATCAGTCAACATATCTAGAAAGGATTATGAGACCTGAGAATGGGGACTTGCTGAGAAGGAACTTTTAGCAAATTCAGAAACCAAGGAGAAATGTTCCAAAATAACATTTGCATTGTCAATCTTTCTTGGCTCTGTTTTTACAATTAAAAAAAAAATACAATTTGCCATCTGTTCTCTGTGTGTTGTGACTTGAAGATTCCTCACTTCCCCCAGGTTAAGTAATAAAGGTATACATCCGTGCCTCATTACTCAACAACCGTACGTACTTGCTCTATTCTAGGCTTGGCTCTTTAGGTGTTATGAGTAAAGCAGAAAACACAAATTCCCTTCTTTTCAGGCTAATTATTTATGTGGAAATAGAATGGGCGAAATGTTTTCTTCTAGCATTTTTCAGTCACTTTTAAAACTTTGATCATAAATCGATATCAAATTAAAAAAACCTTGAACTCACTGCCATGGAGTGGGAACCGACTCCTAGCTAACTCTTCTGTGGGTTTCCAGAGGCTGTAAATCGCACAGGAGGTGAGTGCCCATCTTTCTCCCTCAGAGCAGCTGGTGACTTCAAATTGCTAGAGAGGCATCACTTTTGAGTGAACCGTACCGTATCCTGTGCCATGCTCATCATCCTTGACATGCTTGAGCCTACTGTTAAAGTCACTGTGTCAGTGCATCTTGGTGAGGGTCTTCATTTCATTCTCTGACCCCTCTCTTCCTGATAACCTGCTCTAAGTATGTGAGATGAAAGTTCCATAAAATGAGTTATGATTATAGTCAAGGATAATCTGTTCTTGTTTTCTATGAATATTTGTTATTTAGACTATTATAAAAATATGACTTATGAATTCAAGAAATCTATTAAACCCAAGATTTAGAACTTGAAGCATTCAGAAGTCATACATGTTTTGAAAAGTACAAGGTCAAAATGTTGGCAACTGTTTGAATTTCATTTTTAAATTCATACTTTGGTTTCTGTGACTGTGAGTTGCCCCACTACTTCCCATGATCCTATCTCTCTAGATTTTATAAATTCAACACTAAAAATAGCAAGGACAGTGTGAGGACAGCCATATCTGACCTCTACTAGTTCTACAAAGTAGAACAGCCCCCATCACCAATGTGTAAAACCAATTCCCATGAAGTCAGACATGTTCCCCATGCTCACCTGCCTACTACCAACTCCAACACCAAACATACTGCCCTACCGTGTCTGAAATATGATGTAATAACTGCACAGACTACATCAAACCATACTCATGATTATGGGCTTTATAAGGGAAGTTAACAGGTTATAAATTCAGGTTGACAAACAGGATACAATTTCACCGGACAGCTTTCAAAGAGTACTCCCAAATCCTTCAGCCTTGCAGTTTTAGACCAGTGTTACAAAGTTCTCCTAATCCTGCCAATTATGGCTTCCTCTCTCTGTACTCCAACAAACTTGGGCAAAGTCATCTAGCTCTGGTTCCGTGATGTAGCAGTCCTGAGGACAGCACTGTCTCTTACCAGCTCTCTGTTTCTCTGCTATGGCCGCTTCCCTATCTGAGAGTTGTAGGAATCTTTGGACCTGAAGGACTTGCACTGCATTCTCTGTGTTTCTTTTGCTGGTGGTGGAGATTACCAGATTCTGCCACCGAATCTATACAATGTAATGGCAATACTAGCTAATCACCTTGTGGGTAGAATAACACACCCTTTTTGTATAATCCTGCCTATCCAGAGGACAAAACTTAATGGATAGGAAGCCATTTTTAATAATAAAGCCTTTACACCACAGCAACCTAGAGCATTTCCTGTGCCCTAGGTGTGCCTTACAGTACTGACATCTCCCTCCCCAAACTCCCACTGTCTCTTCTCATGGCTATAGTGTCTGCTAACCAGGTCCTCAAATGTTTTTTCATTCTCTCCTTCCTTTGGACACTACCTCCTTAGAGGCTTCCTCTTTAGTTTTAGACTAAAGGCAAATACTAGGGATAGATCAGGGTTTAGGACTGTTGTACATAGGGTCGCTATGAAAGCAACTCGGCACACAACAACAAACTGCTGTTAGCCTTACCTTGTAATTATGCTATAGCTATCCAAATGCCTTTAAGTTGTGGTGCTGGAGAACAGCATTGAACTTAGCATGGACTGCCAAGAGAAGTAACAGGTCTGTCCTGGAGAGGGCAAAACCAATTTTCTCCTTGGAGGCAAGGATTTTGAAGCTCTGGAGGGACAGCATAGGAAAGGAAGACCCCAAATGAGATGGACTGACAGTAACTGGGGAAATGGAGTGTGTGTATTGGAGTCAGTGAGACTAGGTCAGGATAGAATAGGGCTCGGAGGTATCTATGAATCACAGGTGACCTGATGACACATAACAACCGCATAACTATTCTTGCTGCAAACCTGTTTGGAAAAAACCTTTAGCCACAAAATACAGTGTGTTAAAATACAACTTAGTGGCTTTCACATAAAACTGAATTGAAAAAAATGAATGAAATGAATAAGCATATTTCTTTTATATTATTTTTAAATTATATTTTAATGAAAGTTTATCAAGAACTTGGGCTTCCAACCATTCACTGTTGCACATTTTTCTCCCTGCCCCCTTCCCCCACCCCCAGGTTGCTTTTTTCTTGGGGAAAAAAGTCCTTTCATTGTTACATAGTTCCCCCCCACCCCAGACCATTTTCCTATGCAGCTTATTCTGGACTCTTGTTTTGCCAATAATACCTAATTACATATTTCTTTTATACAGTTCTCTCCCTCATCTGTGTCAATACTGCGTAGATTATTTATCCCCTCTTAGTTTCTCTCCAGCCCCCATGTCAGTACTGTTTTAAATCAATGGCATTATGCAGTATTTTTGTGACTGAGATGTTTCACTCAGCATAATGTCCTCCAGGGTCACCCATTTTGTATAGTAATTCATAAATTCCTTGTTTTTCAATGCAGCGTAGTATTCCATTGTGTGAATGTACCATACCTTCTCTATCCATCCATTTGTTGATGGGCACTTGGATTGTTTCCAGCTCTTTGCTATTGCAAACAAAGCCGCTATAAACATGGGTGTGCAGAATAAGCATATTTCTAAAGATAAAAATATCCCTTGTAGAGGTAAAGAAAAACAAAATGGATGTCAGAACAGACTGATAATTGCACAGAACATTGAAAAGCCCAAACAAAAGGAAGAAATGAAGTAAAGGAATTGAACAAAAGATTCCAAAGACATCCTGAAGTGAAGTAGTATAATGCAGTGTGCAATGAGCTAGAATCAGAGAAAGAAAATCGCTCAGCATTTCTCAAGCTGAAATAGCGAATAAATTTAAGCCTTGAGTTGCAATACTAAAGGGAGCTGTGGGCAAAATCTTAAATGATTTAGGAAGCAGCTGAAGAAGACAGAAGGAATACAGAGTCATTGGTCCAAAAAGGACTTGGCTGACAGGAAACAGCATGTCATCAAGAACCAATTGACATGTTCTGACAGACAGATGGAACCCTATCAAATAATAATCTTGAGAAGAATGGGGATGTCAGAGCACTTAATTGTGCTCATATGAAACCTATCTGTGGACCAGGAAGCAGTAGTTAGAACAGAGCAGGGAACCACTGTATGGTTCAGGATCAGGAAGGGGTACATCAAGGATGCATCTTATCTCCATACTTTTTCAATGTACATGCAGAAACAGCATTCGGGAGGCTGGACTTTATGAGGGAATGTGGCAGTAGGATTCTAGGAAGGCTCAACAACCTGCTTTATGCAGATGACACACCTTCCTTGCTGAAAATGAGAAGGACATGAAGTGTTTGCTGCAGAAGGTCAAGGACTGCAGTCTTCAATGTGGATTGAAGCTAAACATCAAGAAAACAAAGATTCTCAGCACTGGACCAATCAGCAGCTTCATGATGGACTGAGAAAAAATTGGTTCCACAATCAACACTCTTGGCATCAGCAGTCAGGAAATCAAAAGACAAATTGCATTGGGAAGTCTGCTCTCCAGGACCTTACTAAGTACTTTAGGGCAATGATGTCAGTCTGGAGACTAAATTGCACCTAATCCAGGCCATGGTCTTCACAATAACTTGCTATGTATTGGAGAGCTGGACAATAACTAAGGATGTTAGAAGAAGGATCGATGCCTTTGAGTTGTGCTGGAGAAGAGTGCTGAGCATACCATAGACTACTAGGAGAACAAACAGGTCTGTCCTGGAGAGAGTGAAATCAGGCTGCTCCCTGGAGGCAAGGATTTTGAAACCCTGTTTCACATACTTTGGATACATGGCCAATAGGGACCAGTCCTTGGAGAGGGACATCATGGTTGGAAAGGTGGAGGGACAGTGCAGGAAAGGAAGACCTGGATTGAGATGGATTGACTCAGTGACTGTAGAAATGGGATTAGATTTGTTACAGATGATGAGATTGGCTCAGGATAGGACAGATTTCAGAGCTAGTGTACATAGATAGTGTACATAGATAGGGTCTATCACCGGGGACTTGATGGCACATAACAACAACATCATTAATATCTGCAAGCAAAATTTTGTTGAAGATTACTAAAAGATGGCTAGAATAGTGAGTATAGTGACAGCTGTCAAAAATAGAAGCTGGATTTAAAAGAGGCTGTGCCACCATTGCTAATCATTGTTGATGCCAGATGAATCTTGCTCAGTGCAGAAAATAACAGAAAAATATCTGAGTTTTTCTGATTATGCAAAAGCATTTAACTGTTTGGATCAACAAATTTGGGCTAACACAGAAGAATAGGAATACCAGAACACTTAATTGTGCTCAATTGTAAGCTATTGTCTGAACAGCAAAAACCACTACATGGCTTAAAGTTAAGAAAGGTGTGCGTCAGGGCTGTTTTGTATCTCCATATTCAACTTGTAGGATAAGCAAATCTTTTGAGAAGCTGGACTTAGTGAAGAAGAATGTGGCAGCAGAATTGGAGGAACAGCATCAACAACCCTGCATTATGCAGAGGACAACCTTGTTCACTGAAAGTAAGAACTTGAAGAGTTTCCTGCAGAAGATCAAGGACTGCAGCCTTCAATATGGATTACTTCTCAACATCAAGAAAGCAGATCCTCACCACTGGTCCAATACTAATAGGCAACAGTATGATAGATGGAGAAGAGATTAAAATTGTCGACAATTTCATCTTGCTTGGATCCACATTCAACACCCTTGGTACCAGTAGTTTAAGAAATAAAAAATTAATGGTATTGGGAGAACCTACTGTCAAGGACTTCTCTCCAGATTACTAAATAATAGCAATGTCACTTTAAAGACTAAGGTGTGCCTGATCCAAATAATGGTCTTCTCAGTTGCTTGCTATACATCTGAAAGTGGGGCAATGACTAAGAATTACAAAAGAAGAATAAATTCATTTGAGTTGTGGTGTAGAAGAGGAATATGGACTGACAAGAGAACAAACACAGCTATCTATCATGGAGAAAGTGAAACTAGGGTGCTCCTAGAGACAAGAATGATGAATCTGTCTCATATACTCTGGGCATGTTACAAGGGCAGGTTAGTCTTTGGAGAAGGACAAAATGCTTGGAAAAGGTGGGGAGGGTCAGCTTAAGAGAGGAAGATCTTTACCAAGATCTATTGACAAAGAGTGACTGTAGCACTGAACATAAGTGTGTCAGAGATGGTGAAGGATGGCCCAGGACAGGGCAGGGTTCAGATCCATTGTACATAGGATCACTATGAGTCAATGTGACAGCACATAACAAGAAGTAAAGAATTCATGTTATTTGACATACAGTCTAAAGGGTAGTCCTTGATATGATCATGAAATAAATATGACAGTGAGAAACTTGAAAGAAAAAACAAGACCACCTTCCTATGTATGAGTTTGTAGCCATTTCAGACAGGCCTGGAGATGTGCTTCCAAAAAGTCACGTATTTGAAAACCCTATGGAGGGGTCTCTGCATACATGGGGTCTCCAGGGTCTACAGAATGGACTCTGGACAATAGCAACAACATGGAGTCACTTGATCAGGAACAAGTATCTAGACCCTATTCCTTCCTGTAGCCTCTATCATTGCCTCCCAGGAGCTATGGAACTGATCTAAGAGCAATTCGATCATCTGCTGTGCTGAGTTTGACAGCAGCATTACATCAAAAGCTGTTCTGAGTGTTTTAGGGGCAAGATTACCTATTGAAATGAGTCTTTATTCTGCTATGGAAACTGCCTTCAAGTCATGATGGTATTTGTTTCATTTTCTGTAGGCTTGCTTTTCCATGCAAAACACCAACAGTGATAGTTAACAATACTACTTTGTATGTCATCTTGCTCTAAACATGTTATTAAGTCAATTCTCACATCAGCCTTGTGAGGTAGACATAGTATCATTAAGCCTAACTTTGTGATGTTAGAATAAAAATTATATTATACCAACTCTAGAAATTGATTAAAGTTTATCTAACATAAGATGTGTAAATTGGGACTAAAAAGTAAAGATTTTTGGATTAAAAAGTAAAAAAATATTCCAAAGAGGAAAAATCTTTTATAGATACTTATACTTCTATTGATAGTAAAGGATACATACATTGCCTTAGAAACAGGCCTAGAACAGTGTTCATAAGGTAACTCAAGGACACATTTTCTTGAGTAACAATTCAACTAATTACTAATTTACTCCAAAGTGAAACCGTAGTGTGACCTTTGGAGCTTCTACAGATAGAAGCTTCTATAAATGGACAATGCCTGAGAGGGAACATTCCTTTACTTATTAAACTGGACAATTGCTTGTCTTAAATGTGACTTAGGAAACTGGTTTTCTCAAGGCTCAGGGTTCAAAGATCATCTCACAGCAAGAGCTTGGATTCCACTGGAATGGAAAGCTCCATTACTCAAGGGTATTAGAGGTAGGGCATACATCTAGGAGGATGTGGTAGACCCAAGATTTCCACCAGGGAGTCTGGCTCCGCAGTTCATGCTCCTGACTTAGGCTATTCAAGGTTGGGAAAGTCCCCTATGTGTTTGAAAGTCCCTATGTGTTTGTCTCCCACAGAGCTGCTGCTGGTGAATTCAAGCATCCAGACAGGCACCGACTTTGCATTAGCAGTGCAGCTTCCTATGAGCTCAGCCACCAGAGCTCTCTACTGAAGATTTTTTTGTGTATACTGCACTGAAACAGATGAGGGACTGAATAATTTAAAAGCGATGTATGATAGGGTATTATGATTATCACAAGAGTCCACAATTAAGGTTGCATA
>NW_006399786.1:15824066-15824770 GCF_000299155.1 Elephantulus edwardii | reverse complement strand
AACAACAACGACGACAATGAGCATTTTACATTAGCTACACCTTGTTTGTGTGTTAGTAAACTATCATTGTCTTCAAATCAGAACAGAATCATAGTTCAATCTCCCTCTTGCTCCCTCAGAGGTGCTGGTGACTTCCAACCACTGGAGAAGCTTGGCCTTTGGGTTAGCAATGCAACTCCCTATGCAGACTGTTGCTCTATGTGTCATCATCAAGTCAGAACCGAGTCATAGCTGACCCCCTGTGGGTTTTCAGAGGCAGTAAATGGCACAGGAGGAGAGTGCTCATTTTCTTTCCTTTGAATATTTCTTAGATTTTAATCATGTGCCGTGATGTTGGCAGTGCAGCTCCTTACCACTAGGCTAGTGGGTGGCCTCGAACCACATGCCTTGGGCGTTGCAGCATATAGCTTCTTGCCACTAGGCCACCAGAGCATCCTTCAAAATTCCCGTTGTCTTGTCACTTTTGATGTCTTAATCTTCCAGCAAGATCGGGCAAAAAGACTCCTAGTTCCAGCTTGATGTGGCAAGGGTTCCAAGTCTGTTCTACCTCACGTAGTTCTTTGGTTCACTGCTGAAGCTGTGGGCGCTCTCCTGTAGATCCTGGCTTGACTGGAACAGGAATTTCTGGTTCAAAAGGATGTGTGCTGTGCTCTCTACTTCTTCTTCTTCTTTACAGGTAGTAAGATTCCCACATCTGCTGCTCA
>NW_006399786.1:15806383-15817713 GCF_000299155.1 Elephantulus edwardii | reverse complement strand
TGATTAGTTTATACATATGTTATTTAAAGCCTGAAGGGTGAAGAGCCTGTGAGCACACTTCAGATACTGACTGTCCTGCCTGAAAAATTATATTGTGTTCTCAATCGGGGTTGTAACTTCTTAACTTCCCTAAAATATGCCATAATTGTGAGTATAGTTTTGTGAGGTCTATGTAGCTGTTGCAACTTATTTCCGATTCAGTGGAACAGTAGGGTTTTTTTACTGGAATTAGTAGAAATAGGCAGAGGATCATGGGGGACCTGTCTGACCTCATGAGATTGGGTTTTGTGATGCCCTACAGACTAGGCCAATCTAAAAGTAAAGCTTTAACTCCATTTAAAAATCTTGACCCGAGCCTGGAATCTAAGTTGATTTTTCCAAGTTTTTCAAATTGCGGTCCCTTTAACTTTGGTGACTGAGCTGGTTATATCTCCCAAGGATGACATTCCTTTTCTTTGAGGTCTTTTTCAATGTAGAGAAACAGACAAAAGTTTGTGCCCTAAGAGATCTAGTGTCACCATATATCTTTTTTTGTTGTTGTTATTCTCTCTTTTTTTATTTATTTATTTTTCATTTCAATGAACATCTACAGAGATTTTGGAATTCCATTCATTCATTGTTGCACCCTTCTCCCCGCTCCCCCCCCCCCCCCACCCCCGTTTGCTCCTTTCCTTCAAAAGCAAAAGAAAAACTCCCTCATTGGTACGCAATCTCCCCCCACATCCCCCAACCCCAAATATTATCCACTCTGCAACCCTCATTCCGTACTCCTACGATAAACACAATGCCCTAAAATATATTCTCTCCCCCAAAGACTTCAATGCCATAAACATATTTTATCCAGTTTTTCTCACCATACAGTTAATCTCCAGAAACAGATGAAGTTAAGGAAGTAATTTTACTAATCTCAACTAAAAAACTCATGTTGGTGAGTCAGAACTAACTCCTAGCTACCCTCCAGTGGGTTTTGGGGAAGCTGTAAATAACACAGGAGGAGATTGCCCGTCTTTACCCACACAGCCACACTGGTGGATTCAAACCTCCCACCTTTAGGTTTGCAGTGCAGCTTCCTGTTGGTCTCCCTATGCTGTGGAGACATTCAGAAACTGAGGAATTTTCTTGACCTATTTAGACCTAGAACAACAACCCAGACCTACATTCATAACATTGTTTTCATACAGTCATACATATGTACACATGCAAAACTTGAAATTTCCCTTATGTTCTGGAAAGCGAACCGGAAAACCGTACGTACACTTCTACTGTCCTGGGACCACCTGTAATCAACTGTGTGGCAGATTCTTTTGACTAATCATATAATTCCACTATGGACATATAAATAGTCTTACTTCTAGACATCCCACCTTTAATTCCCCTGATGATCTTTCTGTTCATTAGGAATTTTGTAACCTTAGATGTCACTTAACAATGTAAGTTGTTTTATCGTAGAGTCAGAACCAATCCATATCTGACCCTCCAGTGGGTTTTCAGAGGCAATAAATCGTACAGGAAGAGGCTTCCCATCCTTCTCCCGCGGAACAGCTGGTGGTCTTGAACCATGTGCCCTGGGGATTGCAGTGCAGCTTCTTGCCTAGGCCACCAGAGTTTACAATGTAAGATTAATTAAAAACAAAACAATTTAGGATTATGCACGCTTTTTGTGGTCTGTCACTATGAGCCAATGGACATTTCCCTGGTCTGAACCATCTCTATTCTTCGGTAAGCTTCATTTGACTGTGTTTAAGTGGACTGTGGAGTTTATCTACAGCACAACACAGGCAGGTTCTTAAACTAAGTGATCTTCACTGGTTGGTCTTGATGATAGTTGTTGATTTTCTGGGGCTATTCCTTCTGACTCATGGCAGCCCTGCATCTGTGAGAGTAAAACTGTGCTCCTTAGAGTTTCAGGGTTGATTTTATCTGTGAAGATAACCATGCCTTCCCTCTGAGGTGCTTCTCAGTGAATTCAAACTGTCTACCTTTCAGCCAATAGCTGAGTGTATTCACTGTTTTGTCTTACACAGGAGCTCTAAAGGGGGTTCTCTAGCACTTAGTCTCTGTTTTACATGTATATTGTATTGGGTCTGTTTACATATACATTTGTCTATCATACTGTGTGATTTCCTGAAGAGAAGACTCCGTTTTGCTAGTGGCAGGAATTTAGCTGCACCCTATAATTCCCATTTTATCATTTTATTTATTATAATGCCATTATTATTGTTTTTGAATGGTTGAGTCAGGACTGACTCAGCTAATTCTTCAGTGGGTTTTAAGAGGCAGTAAATTGCCTGGGAGGAGTTTGCAATTTTCCTTCCGCAGAGCAGCTGGTGAATTTGAACTGCATGCCTATGGATTGGTAGTGCAACTCCCTATCACTAAGAGACCAGAGCTCCTTTTAATGCCCATTACTTTCATTAAATCAATCTCAAATCAACATGTAATCTAAGTGGAAACAATATATTGCTCTGCAAACGACTTAAAGACTTATGTGTCCCTTCCTTCCAACCCAGATTACTACCTACCAACTTTTTTTCATGTGGAAATGTCATAGCTGCCACACTGTATTACCAGTTTTGTGTCAATTCTATGTAGCATAATGCCTGCTTATTCATGCACCTAAGTGAATGAGCAAGTACTTTCACCAGGCACAGTTTTAGGCTCTGGGACTAAAGAATGATCACACAATCTGAAATCCCTTCTCTCACATTTTAATATACTCTGTAATGAAGCTGGTGGCCTAGGGTAAGAACCTGCACTGCGCTTTCGAAGGCACATGATTCAAATCCACCAGTTTCTTTGTGGGCGAAGGATGGACAATCTCCTCTCCTTTGATTAACTGCCTCTGATAACCCTCTGGAGATCAGCTAGTGATGTGTTGGTTCCAACCTGATGGTACATAACAACACCGCAACACAAGGAATATCAGGTACTATAAGCGTGGCGATGAAAAATTAGATGAGGTGTGGTGATTCAAATCGATGGATGGAGCCCAGTGTGGAGTCTCTAGGGTACAGATAGCTGAGTACTTTTTAAATGCTGAAATAAATGAATATTAAAGCTCAAAATAGAAATGTAGGGTATTGCTCTAACCTAGAATCAACTGTCATAGAACAGTTCTGGAAGGTGAATGCTTTTTTCTATTTAGATCTTGCTGCTGTTGTTGTTAAGTGCCATCGAGTTGCAGGCGACTCATAGCAACCCTATGAAGGAGAGTCCTCAACGCTTGGGTGTCTCTCATCCTCTCTCCAGGTTCATAGGGTTTCCGGAGGCAAGCTATTATGGAAGTGGATGCCACGCCTCCTTTCAAGCTTGTTTTAATCAGGGAGCTCCATCCCACTCTCTCTCTGCATTGGGTAGCCAACCATTAATGCATTTGACACATCAGTGTCACAGTGTTCAGCCTCACAGCAACCACAAGTGATGGCTGTACGGCAACTTGTACTCCAGGGCTATACGACCTAGAGGAATGTCTGAACAAAAGCAATGAAAGACAGGCCTGAGGGCCGCGGATAAAAAGTCACCCACCTTCAGCTTGGTAGCATCGCTTTCTGTCCACTGGGCCAGCTGATCTCTCTCTCTCTATGTTGATGTTATTGTTGTTACGTGCTGTCGAGTCGCAGGCGACTCATAGTGACCCTATGAAGGAGAGTCCTCAAGGCTTGAGTGTCTCTCATCCGCTCTCCAAGTTCATAGGGTTTGAGGAGGCAAAAAAAAATGGATGCCACTTGCTGCTACGTGCCATCAAATCAGCTCTGACGCATAGAAACCCCATGAACAGCAAACAGGTTGAAAGCTTGCCCTATCTAGCACCATCCTTGCACTTTCTACCATAGTTAAGTCGATTGTTGCGGTCACTATTCCCAGTGCAATGTCTTTTTCCAAGGACTTGGAACTTCCTAACATGTCCAAAGTATGAGAGAAAGCTTGACCATCCTTGTCTCGGGACCACCTGGTTGCACTTCCTCCAGGACAGATTTTTTGTTCTCTTGGCAGTCCACGTTGTATTAATCATATTAATCCTCTTCAACAACAGCACAATTCAAAGATAATAAATTGGTCTTCCTTATTCATTGTCCAAATCTCGCATGCATAGGAAGCAATTGAAAAAAAAAAACACAACCCAAAACAAACAAACAAAAAACACAAAACAAACAACCCAACAAAACAAACCCAATGGCTTGGATTAGACAATAGAATGTTCAAGTGATATCCCTGGACATCAGTACTTTATAGAAATAGCATTTGACCCAGCAATTCCATTATTGGCAATATGTCTCTCTGGAGACTAAGGTCCGCCTGATACAGGCCATGATTTTTGCAATCACTTGTTATGCATCAGAGAGTTGGACAATGACTAGGGAGGATAGAAGGAGAATTGATGCCTTTGAGCTGTGGTGCTGGAGAAGAGTATTGAATGTACCATGGACTGCCAAGAAAACAAACAGATTCATCGTAGAGAGGATTAAACCAGGCTGCTCCTTGGAGGCAAGGATTCTGGGGCTTCGTCTGACTTACTTTGGACATGTAAGGAGAGACAGGTCTTTGGAGAGGGACATCATGCTGGGTAGAGTGGAGGGACAGCGCAGGAGGGGAAGACCCTCTATGAGGTGGATTGATTCAGTGACTGGGGTACTCGGGATGGGTTTGTCAGAGGCAATGAGATTGGCACAGGATAGAGCACAGGTTTAGGGCTGTTGTACATAGGGTCGCTATGAGTCACAAACGACTCGACAGCACATAACAACAACAACAACAACAACCCTAAAGAAACCAGAACTGCCACCCAAGCAGATAAATGCACATCCATATTTCTTTCTGTATTGTTTACAACGGCATAGAGATGGAAACAACCCAAGTGCCCATCAACAAACAAATGGATAGAGAAGCTGTGGTGTATTTACACAATGGAATACTATGCAGCACTGAAAAACAATGAATTAATGAAATATACAAAATGGGTGACCCTGGGGGACATTATCTGAGTGAAATATCTCAGACATAAAAACACAAATACTGCATAATGTCACTGTTGTAAAACAGGATTGACAGTGAGGTTGTGGGGAAATTAAGAAAAGAGAGAATAAATAGTGTACACTGCATTGAAACAGATGAGGGAAAGAACTGTTTAAAAGGAATATATGATTAGGTGTTATTTGTATGACAACAGTCCAGAATAAGAGCTGCATCATGAAATGGATTTGGGTGGGGGTGGGGAATTGTGCAACAATGAAAATTTTTTTTTCCAAAGAGAAAAGTGAACTGGGGAGCTGTGGGCAGGGAGGAAAATGTGCAACAATGAATGAATGGAAATCTAAGTTCTCTATAAACTTTCATTAAAATCTCAATTTAAAAAAAGGACAAAAAATGTAAATATATAAAAAGCCCCTTGACAGTAGATTTTCCCACTGCAACAAAAACTTTCGATTTCTTAACTGCTGCTACTTTAGGTATTGCTTATGGATCCAAGTAAAACAAAATTGTTGACAACGTCAGTCTTTTCTCCATATATCATAAAACCTCACCTATGGGTTCAGTTTTTGTTTTATGTTAAGGTCGTACATACTTAAAAATAAAGTCTGCAGGTGAAAAGATGGAAATGCAAAGCTAAGCCATAATTAATGCATTTGTTAAGATTTCTTTCTGGCTGTAACTAAAGAAAGATTAATCTTGTTCTGTAAGGACAAAGAGAGAGAGACTTTTACGAGTAAATTAGTAAGGCATGCTAGCTAGCAACAGTGGAAATTGGTCTGCTAGCCAAAATTCAGCTCAGCCAGGGTTTACTCTCATTTGAAGTAATTCTGTGTTCTAGTCTGTCATCAGATGAGTTACTTTGAAGCATGTCACTTGGCTGCTTTGGCTTCAGAGGACAACCACTAATTAGGACGTTATGTAGCTCAAGAATGTAGCTCTTCCCAAGCCACTGTGAATTTTCAGAGCAGTAAACTTTGAAAGGAAAGTTTCAGGTTTGCTTCCTGACGCTTTAAGTTTGGAGAAAGCCCAAGTCAAATGTGCCCACTCTGAGATGCCTTCACAACACAACAGCCTTTCTTTGACCCTGGTTTTCCAATCGCCCACTTCCAAGCCCAAGGGCATGTAGACCACTAGTCTGGCACTTCTGTTGTGTTTGGGTTGTCTGTCTGTGCCTGGGTACTGGGTAAATTTGGGAACCCAGCAAGAACAAGACCTTGCTCATCCTTTCATCCTCAGCACTTCATGTTGTTACGGGCTATCAAGTAACTCATAGTAACCCCATAAACAGCAGATCTGAACCTCGCCCTGTCCTGCGCCGTCCTCATCATCTGATGTACTTGAGCCCATTGTTACAGTCACTGTGCCAATGCATCTTGTTGAGTCTCTCTTTTTGCCAGATATGTAGCAATTGTCCTGAGCAATTGTTTGTTGAAATGAATTTGGTAAAAAGTTTCCACTGAGCCTACTCTCCTAGGAGAAAGATGATTGTCTTCTAAGTCTGTGGATGTGTGTGTAAACAGTTTTGGAAGTGTAAATTAAGCCCTGGTGCTTGTTGATGATTGAATTCGTTGAGGGAGGAGCCGCCTGCTCTGTGGCTGTGGCCAGGAGGGAGGCTTGCCCTGCCTTGCGTCAAGTGCCAGATGGACAAGCCCAGGGCAGGACTTCCCTTTGGAAAGGCATCTGGGCTATGCTCTGCTTTTCTACAACTGGCCAAACCAATTGCTCAGAGAAGCCTTTTCTTGATGTTTACGTATCTGCCAAAGAAAGTACACACACCGTGCTCTTTCTTTCAGTTATTTTTTAATGTTGGCAGACAAACTCCAGTCTAACAGAGGTGAAGAACGGATGTCTCTGTGACTTCATGTCACCTTTCCCCTGCTGTTAAACGGGTTGCTTAAATTCTTTCTCAATCAGGTTGAGAAATAGGAATACTATGCTTTAGGTCAACTTCTGGTTGATCTCCAAGGCTTCTCAAGAAGAAAAGCTTTCCTGCTCAGTTACTTTATTAGCATCTGAATCTATTTATTTAAACTATATGTTCCCACCATATGGCTGGCTGAGGGGTCAGCAGAGGTCAAAACGGACCCACTGATAACTTCAAAATATTGACACAGGTGTGGGCTAATCTCTGCAAGAGATGCCATGCACATATTCAGTTCCGGAGGGAAACCTGCCGGCTATTAGTTATTGGAAAAGGGTAACTTAATTGTCTGAAACCAGACTCATTACTGTTGATGAATGTCTGCTCAGGTCCGAGGAGAATTATATTTCCGAGGGACTTCCAGGCTGCTTTGCCATGAGGCCTTTCTTCAGAGGCATCTCAGGGAGGACTCAAACCTCCCAACTCTTGCTCAGCAGCTGAGTGTGTTAACTGCACACTGACTCTAGACATTGTGTTTCATAAATAACAAATACTCCTTATGGACACACTTTCAGGAAGCTCATCATTGAACTAGACTGGTAAGTTGTTTGTAGGTGCTGTTGAGTTGACTCTCTGAACCTTGCTCTCTTCTATGCCATCCTCATCTTCTCTGATACCTGTGAGCCCATGGTCACAGTCACAGCATCAGTGCATCTCGTTGAGGGTTTTCCTCTTGTTCTCTGACCCCCACCGTATCCAGCTTGATGTCTTTATCCAAGGACTGATCCCTCCTGAGAATCCTCAAGTACGCGCAGGACGAGGTTTCACCATCTTTGCAGCTAAGGAGCGCCCTGGTTGCACTTCCTCTCAGATAGACTTGTTAATCAATTCTCAAATGGGAGGATTTATTAGTAAGGTGGAAAGTAGATGCGCTTTAGTTTTAGTCCAAACCAGGATTATGTTCTGATCCAGCTCTGCTACTGACCGGCTCAAAGAACTCGATGGAGTGTGCTATATTACCTCTCAGCTTTTTCACCTGAAAGTTGAGGTTGGTAATACTTACCTTGCAGAAGTGTTGTGTAGCCTCAGTGATGACCCCCACTCCTCTTACCTTCCTGATTTACTTGTAGGGATTAGTCACAATTTTTTTTTCATGATTTAATACTATTTGCTTTCAATATGCTACAAGTATTTATCAGGAGTATAAATTTCAGAACATTTTTTCATTCCAAAAATTACACACAAAGGTTATATAATCTTTTCTGTGTGGATAACTTGTAAAACAAATGACCTGAACCTTGCAGGACAAAAAAGAAAAACTGACAGCAGCCAAATAAGAGTAAATGAGATTATGATTGGAGAATGGGAAAGGCCAGGAACCAAGAAAGGTATACTCAGTAACCCTGAGGTATTTGAGTCAGGGAGGGAAAAATAGTGTCCCGAAGTCTGGTGGTTTGAACCTACTAACAGCTCCACGGGAGAAAGACACCAATCTCATGTGCAATTTACAGCCTCTGAAAACCTCCTGGAGGATCAGCTGAGTCAGTTCTGAGTTGAAGACAATGAGTTTGAGGGCTTTTTTGTGAAACCAGAGGGGGAGAGTTTTTTTATGGATGAGAGTATGTAAGAAAGTCAGATGCTGTAAGTTCTATTTGAGTAAGAGGCCAGTAAACCAACGTAGCTTAGAGTGTCCGCCTAGGTGTTTTGCGTCTGAATTCTAAATGCAGTGCAAGGGGAGGGAAAGGAGGAGGTATGTAAATGCAAGTCTGCACCAGGTTAGCTGAGGGAGACAGGATACTAGCCAGAGAGAGGCTTGGAGGTGAAAGTTTTAAGCTTGTTGTGATAAAATGAACAACAATGGTACCTGTTTAATTGCTAATGAAAGGGGCCAGTGTAAGAAAGGGATTAAATATGGGGATAACTGATGGGTCAGCATGCTTGAGGAGGCAGGCAGGTGGGCACAGGCAATGGAGAGGAAGTACATTGCCGTCACACCTGAAAGGAGGCGGTGAGAAAGCTGCAGGTGCAGATGACTTTGTGGATGGCCTGAAGAGAAGCGGGAGCTCTCTTCTGTTAACTTCTCTTTTCTTGTGAAACAGAGAGTGAGGTGTTCTTCTGAAAGGGTGGAGTATGGGGAAGGTATGGGATGGGGTTTTGACGAATGGAGAGAATTTGAATTGACCACCATGAGGACTGCCAGAGAAAGGTAATAAGGAAAACTAGAAAGACTGCTGGGCTGCCCTGGACTTGAAGTTGGAGACTATAAACCTACAGTGAACCAACCATGAGGCAGAGCCACATTTAGCCAGGTTCCTGTGGAAGCATGGGCTTAGAAGGGAGGGATTTTGCTGGAATAGCAATGGATGGGGCAAATGGTTTGAGGATGTTTGTAAGAGAGTCATTGACATGATAAACCGTGATCTAGGTTTGATGGGGAAGGAAGTGAAAATCAAAAGGGGGTTGGTAGAAAAGGCAAATGTAGAAGAGTTAAGACATTAGCGGTTTCACAGAAATAGAAAAACACGTGATGATGGTGATTAGAAGGAGAACCGGTGGTTTGTAATCAAAGTGTTGTCAGATTTAAGATTTCATGGGTGATGACAAGGTTCAGGGATTAGGTGAGGTCTTGAAACTACTGACATAATAGGACTGGGGTGGGGAATAAGACTAAGCAAGGTGACAGGTTCCTTGAATGAGGAAGAAGAATGACTTGACACTTGCCTTTGACAAAATGAGGTATTAGAGGCTAGTTTAGCATCAGTCTGAAAGCATAGAAGAACTGTGTCATCTGTGGCTTACAATGAGATTTTGGAAAAGGGTCAGGTGGCCCTATGTTATCAAGCACCTTGTAGCACCGGCTAAAGAGTTTAAGCCCAGGTATGGCACAGCCTGTGAGGAGGGTGGGTTGAATGCAGACCACGTAAAGGTGGCTCGCATGAGTATTTATGGCACTGGAGAGGCTCAGTGTAGATAGAGGGAATCTGAGATGGTGTCATAGTCCTTAGGGAGTTTCACTGCTAAACCAAAGGCTTTACATCTCTGGTGGTTCGAATCCCCAAAGGCTTTACATCTCTGGTGGTTCGAATCCACCAGCGACTCTGCAGGACATCCACTGGAGGGTCAGCTATGAAATGGTTCCCACTTAACAGTAAATTTGAGTTTGAAAGAGGATATACATGCAACTGAAGTCATATATGTAGAGACAGTGGGGCAAGCGTGACTCACAAACCCAAATGTCCAGATGTTCTAGTTCTTGGCCTGCAGTTTCTAATCTAGATGATTGAGAACATGAGTGTAATCAGGGTGTATGCCATCCCCGACTGAAGTTGTCAGTGGATCCACAATCAAAGCCCAGGGAAACAGCAGTCAAGAAATCAAAAGACATGTTGCACTGGGGGAAAATCTGCTGTCCAGGACCTCTTCAAAGATCTAGAAAACAATAATTAAAGGCTCATTGTTCTCTTTTAAACCCCTCTGTTTAAAGACCAAAGTGTGCCTGGTTTAAACCATGCATCAGTTGCTTCACATGAATCTGAAGATTTGACAGTGAATAAGAATGATAGATGTTTTGATGACTTTGAATTGTAATGTTAGTGAAGAGGACTGAATATATCTCATAGACTACCAAGAGAACAAACATGCGTGTCTTGAAGGACATGCGTCCAGGATCCTTAGGAGAAGAACGGTGAAACTTTATCTCACATACCTTAGACATATTGTCAAGAGGTGCCAGTTTTTGGGGAAAAAGGCATCATGCTGAGAAAGGTGGAGGGTCAGAGACAGGTCCTTGGAGAGGGACATCATACTGGGTAGGGTGGAGGGACAGCGCAGGAGGGGAAGACGCTCTATGGGGTGGATTGATTCAGTGACTGGGGTAATCGCAGGTGGATTGATTCAGTGACTGGGGTAATCGCGGGTGGATTGATTCAGTGACTGGGGTAATCACCGTGGGTGTGTCAGAGGCAATGCGATTGGCACAGGATAGAGCAGGGTTTAGGGCTGTTGTACATAGCTATGAGTCGCAAATGACTCGATGGCACATAACAACAACAACAACAGAGAAGGAAGAAGACCCTTAACAAGATGAATTTGTCAGTGACTGTTACAATAGGTTTGAGCGTATCAGAGATCATTAGGATAGTGCAGGATAGTGTAAGCTTCCTATCTGTTGTTCTTAAAGCCACTATTGGTCATGATGTACTCAACAGCACCCATCAAGGACAAGTTTGCATCACATGAATGCTTTAATGATCCACCAGTGAAATCTGGGGACTTTTATTGAGCTGAGAGCTGGTATTTGTGGTTTCTCCTATCTGATGATTTTACAAAATTTATAAGAGACACAAACGCAGGTTATACACATGGACTTCACCTGATGGTATGCATAGGAATCAGATCTACTACATCTGTGGAAGGAACCGCTGGAGAAGCTCAATATCAGCTGTGAAAACTAGGCCGGGGGCTGATTGTGGAACAGACCACCAATTACTCATATGCA
>NW_006399786.1:15800073-15801435 GCF_000299155.1 Elephantulus edwardii | reverse complement strand
GGGATGGGTGTGTCAGAGGCAGTGCGGTTGGCGCAGGATAGAGCAGCATTTAGGGCTGTTGTGCTTAGGGTCGCTATGAGTCACAAACGACTCCACGGCACATAACAACAACAACAACCTATCTGATAGGCTGTAGTTTTCACCCAGGCCAGGGTGGTTCTGGTATTTGGTGCAGTTGGGGTGGGCAGAAAGAAGACAATTACTCTGTGATTCATCAGTACATAGAGGTTGCATTCTACAAACACACATCCAGGAATCCTTCTGAAAGCAATAGAGTCCAATCTCTCTGCAGTAAGTACCACTAATGTTTTCCATAGATACTGGAACAGAAGACTTTGCATTTGAGTCCTAGATAAGGTCTTGAGACCTCAAAGTGTATCTTTAAGTACGGAGCAGTGAGCTAATTGTCCTTGTAGCCTGAGGGCCCGGGATTGACTCAGGGAAGAGTAGGATCATATCTTCTGTCCTCCTTCACTCTGGATTTATGCTTAGAGGGAAGAGGATAGGACATCTAGAAGCTAATTGAACTTATTTTGCTGATTCTGAATATTAATGTAAAACATACACCAAGTCCATAGTTTCTGTGTATACAATTCAGTGAGTCTAATTAATATTCTTCAAATTATGTAGCCATTCTCACCCTCTTTTTATGAGTTTTTTATAGGTTGAATCATGTTACCCAGAAATATATGTTGTAAATCCTACCCTCTATGTTAGTGAATAAAAACCCATTTGGGAAAGAGATGTCTTTGTTAATGATGCAGAATTATATTGTTATGTGCCCTAGAGTCAACTATGGCCCACAATGACCCTATACATAATAGCTCTGAACCTCGCTCTATCCTGACCCAATCTCACTGTCTCTGACACACTTGCCCCCATTACCCTAGTCACTGTGTCAATCCATTTTAACCAGGGTCTTCCTCTTCCGCACTGATTGACCCTCCAGCCTTCCAAGTATGATGTTCTCTAAGGACTGGCCCTTCTGACAACATGCCCAAAGTATGTGAGATGGAGTTTCACAATCCTTGCCTCCAAGGAGCAATCTGGTTTCACCCTTTCCAAGACAGACCTGTTTGTTTTCTTGGCAGTCTACAGTATGTTCAATACTCTTTTTAAATTTTTTTTTCAAGCAACAAATGCTGGGGAGGTTGTGGAGAAACTGGAATCCTTATTCACTGTTGGTGGAAACATAAAATCATGCAACCAAGGAGGGAGGTGCTGGCGGGCAGTGATGGCGGCAGGCGATGGGTATTTGAAGCTAAGCACCTTGGGGAGTGGCAGCGAGAGCAGCAGCGACGGGAGCAGCGACAGCCCAGGCTGTTCGGGAAGGGCAGGAGAAAGGGGCGGCTGGGTGGCAGC
>NW_006399786.1:15797192-15799183 GCF_000299155.1 Elephantulus edwardii | reverse complement strand
GAGAAGAGACTGGGGAAGGGGAATTATGCATCAATTTGAGTAGTTTAGGCTACTGAAACATTAAAATGTGAGTTCCCTAACTTGTATCTTTGGGTTTTGTCAGGGAAAATAAAAACTGTTTCTAAGAAGTCTTTGGCAATTAGAAGGGATTTTAAGTGGATTTCAGTCAAAGCTAATTCTCTTAATAGTAAGATCATTTGAAACCATTCTTATCCCTTCCTTAACCCTAAAATCAAATGAATATTTATTGTGCCTTATTTCACTTACAAACTTGAGTTATTTTTAGGGAAAGCCCCTATATGAATTAGAAGTCACTACAGCAGCATTGAGACTGAAGTTAAGATATTCTGTTGACCACAAAACCTTGTTATCATTCTGTACATGTAGAATGTAAATGGAATATTCAGTGTTACTGCCGTATATGTTAATATACACAACCTTAATTAGAATTGTAATGGCCAAATGCATCCCCCCATGCTTTACTATTTTAAATTTTTTAAAAAAATATCAACTCTATCCCCCAACAGCTACCTAATTTTAGGAGTCTGATCCTCACATCTCAATGATGTGGATCCATGGGTACATGGTATGGTTGTCAGTATGGGTGGGTGTGGCTGAGTGTGTGTGAGAGCACCTTGGAAGGGACTCTTTTTCTGCAGATACTGTAAATACAAGTACCATTTTAATAAAGCATGTACAATAAACCAAAATAAGCTTGAGCTGGACTTTATATATACAAAACTGTAAGCCAGTGCTTTAGGATATGGTAGTCAGAATTGTGCATTTGATTCAAGATAAGGAAAAATCTTGAACATGAAAAGCAGGCACTGGTTAACCAAGTTGTACACATTGTACCACATTCACTGTAATTTAGAAAGACATTCCACTTTGTGGAATACTCAAGAGATCTGAGATTATTCAGGTAAGAATTGATTTATAAAAATGTACATATTTTGACTTTATATTTTGATGCCAATTCATACTAGAAGTAATAGCACTCCAGGCACTAGTTCTTGAACACAAACAATAAAGGTTATTGTACTGTTATTAAATTCTTACATTATTAGATTAAGTCCTACTTAATGCTCTGTATTTGTCAATTATTTTATCATGACTAGGTTCTCCATTGAGAAAAAGTTACACCTGGTATCAGTTAAGAAAAACTGCCTTTTGGTTATATACTGAAGCTGTCAAAGAAAGGGGGACTTTAGCTGCTATAATAATTAAGTGAAAGTATGTAAAATACTACATTATATTTGGCCTTGGATGTTTTGTAGAAAGTTATGAACTTCAGCCTAACTGAAGATTGCTTGTGAACACTGAAAAGTATTGGTAAATGATTTGTGTGTTTTTATGTAAAATATTTTCTAAAAATAAATTTGTTCATGTCCTCTGTAGTAAATTGATACATCGATGAATCATTTGAGCCTAAAGTTCAATAATAAATCTACACTTGTGAATAAAAAAAAACAACCGTGCAACCACTGTGGAAGGCTATATGGCACTTTCTCAAAAAGTTGCAAATGGAGATACCATTTGACCCAGCAATTCCAATACTGGGAATATACCCTAAAACCGACATCCAAGCTGATATATGCCCACCCATGTTTATCACGGCTTTGTTCACAATAGCAAGGAGTTGGAAGCAACCCAAGTTCCCATCAACAAACAAATGGATAGAGAACCTGTGGTATATTCACACAATGGAATACCATGCTGCATTGAAAAACAAGGAACTCATGCAATATTATTCAAAATGAGTGACCCTGGAGGACCTTATGTTGAGTGAAGTATCTCAGTCACAAAAGGACAAATACTGCATGGTGCCACTGTTGTAGAATGGGACTGACTTCTGGGTTGGGGTAAGACTGAGAAAAACTGGATAATTTATGTATACTGCATTGAAACAGATGAGGGAGAGAACAATTTAAAAGTGATATGTGATAGGGTATTATAGTTATCACAAGAGTCCAGAATTAAGGTTGCATAGT
>NW_006399786.1:15784044-15796326 GCF_000299155.1 Elephantulus edwardii | reverse complement strand
CATAGTGGTTGCACCATTTTACACTCCCACCAACAGTGAATAAGGGTTTCAGTTTCTCCACAACCTCACCAACATTTGATGTTTGCTGTTCTGTTAAATTTTGCTATTCTGACAGGGGTGAGATGATATTTCATAGTTGTTTTGAGTATGTTCAATACTCTTCTCCAGCACCACAACACAAAGTTTTTAGAATTTTCTTTTACTTTTCCAAGAGGGTAGGGTACTGGGGGGCAGGGTTGAGAGGGGAGAAAAGTGCAACAATGAATGAATGGAAATCCGAAGTCTCTGTAAATTTTAATTGAAATTAATAATAAATTTAAAAAGGTATTGATTAAGGGAGCTCTGGGGGCCTAGTGGCAAGAAGCTGCACTGCAATCCCAGTTCAAATCCACCAGATGCTTTCCTGGAGAAGGAGGGGCAATCTCCTCCTGTACCAGTCAGATCCGATTTGATGGTACACACACAAAAAATAATAAATTTTTTTAAAAAAAGGTATTGATTCTTCTGTCATCCTTATTAATAGTCCAGCTCTTTGATGGATAGTAGGTAATTGTGAAGACAATGGCCTGGATCAGGTGCACCTTAGTCTCTGACATTGTTGCTCTGAGGCACTCTAGAGAGGTCCCTGGAAGACGACTTTCCTAATGCAACTTGTCTTTTGATTTCCTAACTTCTGATGCCAACAGTGTTGACAGTGGATCTGAGCAAGGTTACTCTAGTGTATATAATGAATCATTTTCTTTTGTAGATTTTTTAATTTGAGTGATAGTTTACAAATCATATTTATTTTTTATACAATAATTTATAGATTTATTTTTGTTTTATAATATTGCACATTTAACACCCTCGGTACCAACAATCAGGAAATAAGAGACACACTGCACTGGGAAAATCTGTTTAGGGACCTCTCCAAATTATTGAGGAGTAACGATTCCAGTTTGAGGACTAAGGTGCATCTGATTCAGGCCATAGTCTTTCTGAATCTGAGAGCTGGACAATGAATAAGAATGACAGAAAAGTAATTGATGCCTTCCAGCTGTGGTGTTGGAGATGAACACTGAACATCCCATGGGGTGCCAAGAGAACAGATATGTCTTGGAGAGGGTGTAGCCACAGTGGTCTTTGGAGGCAAAAAAGATGAAGCTTTGCCTCACATACCTGGAGCATGTTACTAGGAGGGGCTCTTACTCGAAGAAGGATATGATGCTGGAAAGGGTGAAGGGTCTGCGAAGGAGAGGAAGACCCTCAACCAGGTGGACTGACATGGTGATTGCTGCAATGGGCTCTTGTGTGTCAGGAAGTGTGAGGATGGCACAGGATAGAGCAGTGTCTAGATTTTTTGTTCATAGGGTTGCTATCATACACAATGGCACCTAATAACAATAGTATTAATTACCATCAACTGATGTGGTTCCTATATTACAGTGTCTAAATTAATTTCTTATTGTGTGTTGTATTTCCCTTTACCCAATTTATCTGTTTATTAATTTTTACTCCCCTTTCCCTGTCATCTCATCCCTCCCTATTAGACCTCTAAGATTTATTGTATCTATGTGTTAAATTTTCCTTGGATTTTTATAGTAGTGCATTTACACCATACTTGTCCTTTTATGACTGATTTATGTCGTTCAGCATATTCTTTTTTAAAAAAAAAATCAGAGCTTTTATTGTGGCTCTCAGGCTCTCGCACGCTGTTCCCTGACCCAGGCTGGGGGAGAAGGGAGAGAGAAAGACAGAGAGACAGACTGGCCGTATGGGTCAGAGAAGACACCCATTCAGCATATTCTTTTAGTGATGGATTCTTTAGTACTTGGGTGTTTGAATGTACCGGGTTTTTTTAGCCATTTGTTTGAGTCAATTTCTTTTGAGATATCACAACATTTTAAATGAACAAATAGAGAGATGGAGTATGATAGATGTCAAGATACTTGGAAATCTCCAAAGATGCGGGGAGCAGAGCTGAAGAGACAAAGATTTTCAACCACAGCCAATACAGATAGAAAGTCTTCTTTAAGAGCCAGTGCTCTGAATTTGGTATTCTAATCCCTTACTTGGATCCACAATCAACACCCTTGTTACCAGAAGTCAAGCAATCCAAAGATGAATCACATTGGGAAAATCTGCTGTCAAGGACTTTTGCAAAGTTCTAAGGAACAACGATGTCAGTTTAAAGACTAGTGCGCTTGATCCAATTCATGATCTTTTCAATTACTTGCAATGCATCTGAAAGTTGGACACTGAATAAGGATGACAGGAGAATTGAAGCCTTTGAGTTTTAGTGTTGTAGAAGGGTACTGAATATCCCATGGAAACAAATATATCTTAGAGAAAGTGAAATCAGGGTGCTCGTTGTAGGCAAGGGTGATGAACTTTGTCTCTCATACTTTTAGCATGTTGTGAGGAGGGTCCAGCCCTTGGGAAAAGGCATCGTGCTTGGTAAGGTGGAGGGTCAGTGGAAAAGAGGGAGACACTCAACAAGATTGGTTGACATAGTGACTATGACATGGGGCTTAAGTGTCTAGGAGAGGAGGATGACACAGGACAGGGCGGTGTACAGCTCTGTTCATAGGGTTCCTATAGCTCATAGTTGACTTGATGGCACACAACAACAACAACAGTCTCCTAAATTCTAAGAAAACAATTTTCTGTTTGTTTTAGCAACATTAGACAACCAAGTGTAGCTTTGGGAAAGTCTGCTAATGATGTCAGTTTAAAGACTAAGGTGTGCCTGATCCAAATCAGTCACCCAATCAGTCACCTGCTATGCATCTGAGACTTGGACACTGGATGACAGAAGAATTGATGTATTCGAGTTGTGGTGTTGTGAAAGACTGCTGAATATCCCATGCACTGCAAAAAGAACAAACAGATACATCTTGAAGAAAGTGTAATCATAGTGCTCCTTAAGAAGCAAGGATAGTGAAACTTCACCTCACATACATTAGATATGTTGTTAGGAGAAGCTATTCCTTGGAAAGGGACACCACGCTTGGAAAGGTGGAGGGTCAGTGAAGGAGAGGAAAACCTTCATGGATTGAGACAGTATCTGCAGCAATGAGCTCAAACATTTTGGAGATGTTAAGGATGGTGCGTGCGCAGAGGTCAAGGCCCTCTATGAGGCGGATTGATTCAGTGATGGGGGTAATTGGGATGGGTGTATTGGAGACAGTGCGATTGGCACAGGACAGAGCAGAGTTTAGGGCTGTTGTACATAGGGTCGCTATGAGTCACAAGTGACTTGACGGCACATAACAACAACAACAACAACAAGAAGGATGGTGCAGGATAGGACAGGGCTCCACTGTGTTGTTCATAGGGTCACAATGAGTCATGCTTGACTCAATGGCATTTAACAATAACAACAGCTAACCAAGAGAGGAAGAATTGCTCCTCTTCTATTAACATAAACTCACTGCCTCTAAGTTTCCTATCTCATCTCTTCATTGAATGACTTTAAGTAATCAATGAGATTTTTTTTAAAAAAGTATCTAGTTTGAGGTATGCTGTTGTTAAATGTCCTCAAGTCAACTTTGGCTGTCAGAAACCCTATGTACAATAGGTTGAAACCTTGTCTGACCCTGTGCTGTCTTCACAATAGTCACCTTTAACGTATCTTGTTGAGGGTCTTTCTCTCTTTCTCCGACACTCCAATTCTAATGCACCAGCTGCTGAGAAAGATGGCCAATCTGCTCCTGTGTAATTTACTGCCTCTGAAAATCCTCTGGAGGGTCAGCTATGGGTCAGTTGTGCCTCGGTGGTGCACAATGACAACCACAGCAGCTTGCTTTCCATCCATGATGTCTCCTTCCAAAAACTGGCCCCTTCTAAGAACATACTCTAAGTAAGTGAGATGAAATCTCACTCTCCTTGCCTCTAAGGAACAAGTACCCTGGCTTCTCCCAAGACAAATTTATTTGTTCTCTTGGCAGTCATGGGACATTAAATATTCTTTGCCAATGCCATAGTTCAAAGGCAATTAGTCTTTGAGCTTCCTTATTCATTGTCCAACTTTCAGATGTGTAAGAAGCAATTGAAAATATCACGGTTTGACAGCTTTGTCCTTTGACACATTAAAAAGTCCTTGACAACAGATTTGCTCAGTGCAACATGACTTGATTTCTTGACTGCCATTTCAGATAGTGTAGATTTTAAATAAATAGTACCTGTTATTTTCAATTTTTAAATATAACACTATTGTTTTATTACATACAAAAAGTTGCCATCTAAAGATAACAAGTGTTTTTATTGTTAATTTTAATGTAATTTTCATGGTCTCTGTGGATAATTGTTATGAAAACTCCCTGGACTAGGAAGAGCGCCTTGAGACTTCTTTTTTAATGTAACACTTGCAAGTGTAAATTGTTCCTTAAGTAGTCATCCCTTTGTTCTTAAAGATGAGGCTGTAGGCTCTGGCTCCATCCTAAGGCCTCTTTACCCTAGATATTAGGATAAGGTCAATGGGGTACATTTCTGTATTAAGCGTTCATTATCTGCTCAGGATCCAGGAGTTTATTTGAAATGGATGGACAAGTAAGATCAGTACAACTCTTTTCTAACTGCCTTCTTTCATGTCTCTTACATCTTGAAAGTCTCCAAAAGCCTTGAAATGCAAAAACACAGCCCAAAGCCAACAATTAGGTGAGAGACAAAAGCCAGAAGGTCAGAGATGCACAAAGCAGGGACGTGGGCAGAATCTGCTGACAACTCCTAAAGCCACAGTCCATTCAGACCAAGTTGGGAGTGAGAGTGGTGAATGAGTAACCAGCAGCACCCCACAGCAGCTGGTTCCTGTGTGAAAGCATCTTATCAACTGTGTCTGCACGAACCAGTGGGGAGAGGTCACTAAGCTAACTTTTATTCTGACCAAGTTATTGTGTAAGGTCAGCTCTGACCAAGTTAAAGAAGAAGGGTAAGTCAACCCCCCTAGCTTGGTATTGTGTGCTGGAACTTGACGGTAAGGTATTAAACTGATGCTGTTACTCATTGTTTTATTTGCAAAGTCATCTCACTTTAACACATCAAAGTTTCTTAAAGTAACTTCTCCCCCAACAGCTGGACATTTTAAAAAATTAATGGGAGTAGAATTTGAAACTGGAATGTAAAAATAACTCGAAACAAGCCTCCAGAGAGCCTTCTGGTAGCCTTTGTGTATTGATTCACTAAAAGGAAAGAAAAAACTGTGAAAGCGAGGAATAAAGAAGAAATCCTTATTTTAAAAAGCATCTCCATTTTAATGTCCCATGGTTGAGTATTCAGTTTGTAAGGAAATGCACAATAGCCTTATTTTGAAAAATAACTAGAAATTGGTAAGCGGTTCTCTCGGAGAATTCACATTGACTGACGCCCAGTGATGTTTTGAAAAGCAGAAGTGCCTCCGTGGTGTTACTGTGAGTCTGGGGTTGGTCTGTGTTCAGCTGGGTGGAATAAAGCAAACTTGGCAGACAACACTTTACCCCACCCCCCACCCCCCTCTTAGGCAAATTGGACATGTGATTTACAGGACTGCAGGAAAAAAATCCTTAGCTTAAGTTATGGTACCTAATCAACTGGCTCATTCAACTGTGAATAAGAAAGGTTTGACTGAAAAGCTGGTTTGAATGTGGGCTGCTGAACTTTCCTGGGGCTATAAGAACTAATATTTGTTCAACCCTGATGCTCAATGAAACTCTTTCTTAATGAACTTCATTTCATATTGTACAAAATAGTCCAGTTTGGCTGAAAGGGTCTGGTCTGAGAGCTTACCCAAAGGGAGTTCCCTGTGCAGATTCTCACTGTAAGATGAGGGCAACATGGTAAATATTCTCAACTTCCAGAACCTTCAGTGTACCAACCTTCTGAGTTCTCTGTCAGCCTTTCTCTTAGGTTATTTTCTCTGCTCTTAACTATTTGCAGTTCTTGCTGCTGTCAAATTGATCCAGACTCAGAGTGACCTCATCAGCTTTCAGAAGCTGTAAATCTTTCTGGGACGCAACTTCATCTTTCCTCCACAGAGAAAACTGGTGAATTCGAACCTCCACCCCTTCAGTTTAGCTGGACAACACAAAATACAGTATATCACCAAGTCTCCTTTTTTTTAAAAAAAAAAAATGGCTGGAAGAGCACGAATGTGTGAAACCTATGAGAGCTGGAACTCAACAAGTCTACTTTGTCTTTCTGAGTCTTGTAAGTGTTCTGTCTTTGACAGGATGCAGTTCATCACTTTTTTTATTGCTTTCTATTTAGAGGAAAATATTTTTCTTTCTCTGTCAAGTTCCAGCTTCTGTGAGTTCTACTTAGTAATCACAGGTCCACTTCCCAGTACAACCTTGTCACTGCTAATTTTTTCCTCATGCATATTTCCCACATGATTGTTATGTGTTGGGCTGCTAACTGAAAGCTCAGTAGTTTAAATCCACGAACAGCTCCATGGGAAACACGTGAGCCATCTGCTCCTGTAAAGATTTACAGCATCAGAAACCCAGTGGAGGTTCGCTATGAATCAGATCCAATTCATCAGCCGTGGGCTTATTCTGATTTGTTAGGTCATATGCCATTTATTTTATTTATGTGTTTGGTTGATTGTCTGTCTCTCCTACAAGAAAGTAAACTACATGAGGCCGGGTTTTTATTGGTTTTAGTTACTATTTTATCTCCGACATCTAAAGCAGTGTCTGACAGAATAGGCACTTACTTCATATTTATGGAGTAGCGGCAGGCTCTTCTTCCCAAGCCTACTTTTAGACATGCAGTACAGTAGTACTCGGAGTTGTTAAGTATAAGACTGGTTGGTATTATGACTAGAATCATGGATATGGGCTTTATAGACACACAGGGTTCACCCAATACTCCAAAGGGTGCTGAGCTTGAGTCAATGTTCTGCTTCTATCTCAAAATTTTTAGTGATTTTTTTTCTTTGAACTTCTGTTTTGTAGGTGACATCCAGCAGGATAGTAGAGCCTGTGTCTAACAGAGAAGACACATGCAGTTGTGTAGCTGGCACTGTTTCTTGTAGCCCTATTCACATATAACAACATGTATCATTCGTGATGTCACAGGAGCACAGGATTCCAGTGAGATGCCTGGTAAACACAAGTGAACATGTCATGCCTGTGACTGAACTAACTGGTGCTCTGACAGCGCTAAGAGACTGGCTCTCAATTCCAGTAAGAACTTGCTTCACACGTAGACAGAAGGCAATGGCATTCCAACCACTGATGATACTGGAAATGGTGATGTGGGCAGAAAGAGAATAGCTCATTTTCAGTCTTTCCTTTATCACCCATAAGTTGAAGGTGGAGTCAGTTTGGCACTCTGCTTTTTACCAAGGAGTAAGTAAAGTAGTGAAATTAATTTGTGTGGCATTGTCTCCATTCTATTAAGAATGAAATATATATGCCTGATTTTGTTTTGTGCCATCAGGTTGGAACGGACCCATAGCTGAGCCTTCGTTGGGTTTTCAGAAACTCTAAGTTGCATGGGAAGGGACTGCACATCTTTCTCCCGTGCAGCAGCTAGTGGATTTGATCCATGTGCCTTTGGGTTGGTGATGCAACTCCTTACCACTAGGCTACCCAACTCCCCTACATATGCATGCACTAGTTACAAAATAGAAATGTAAATAGCTCTTATATTTGCATTTAAAACCATCATTGCATAATACTAAGAATTTAAATGTTACTTTTTAGTTACCTAGAAAAATGTTAAATAGCAAAAAAACCTCAAACCCCACCCAAAAAACCCAAAAAGCAAAACTGAAAAACAACCCAAGAAAGTAAAAACAAAAACATCTTGACAAATCAAGAAAATGTACATTTTAGTTTGGTGTTTTTTTTGTTTTTTGTTTTTGTTTTTTTTTTTTACTTAGCACATTAAACAAACAAAACAAAACAAAACAAAAACATCCTGGAAGTTTCTCTCAAATCAAGAGAAAAGTCATGAAAGAAAAGGAAAGAACCTGAACAATTTAGAATGCTATTTAATGGTATCTTTTCCCCTTGGTTTTTAATAAGGGAGCTGCCACTGGCTTTCCATATTATGCAGCTGGTCCTGGTCATCATGGTTGTTGTGGTGTAACATTGAGTTGGAAACGGCCCATAACTGACCCTCCAGTGAGGACATTGCCCATCTTTCTCCAGCAGAGCACCTGGAGGATTCAAATGTCACACCTCTGCATCGGCAGCACTATACTTACAGCTAAGCCACCAGAGCGCCCTGTCATGGTTGCAGATGACCAATTCACTCTAGAACAACTCTTGTCAAATTCATGGGCCATGCTTCTGTAATACTTTGCTTTGTATTGGAAACTCAACTTACTGACAGTGTTCCAACTTATTTATGATTCAGCACTTATTTTCTTACAGAAATGTTGTTTTGAATAGCAGTCATGTTTTCAAACAAGCCCACAAAAGTTTACTGAAACTTGCGTTTGATATATTCAAGTTGTTGGAGTATTGTAGCTGAAAATGATCAGTGCAGTTTGCTAAATATTGCACTGTGGCTAGTACTTCCTGGGTCCCTGGGTTGGAGATGGGGGTGATGGCATGGAAATTATGGTTGCTTTTAGCTAATGAGTTGTGAACCCATGTAGATGCCATTCCCAGGTCAGATCATGGCGAGTGAATGTGAGCTCCTTTCCCCCCTCTGCCACAGTGACTGGCAGTGTTCCAGGGACTGGCTCCATCAGTCATGTGACTTTCGAATAGAGGACTTGGAGTAGAGCTGAGTAGACTGCAGTGAGCATGTGACATGAGTGGGAAACCAGCAGATGTTTCTAAGCCATGGGAATTTGGGCTTGTTAAAGATTTGAGCACAGTCAAAGCCCAGATGGCACAATGACTAAGCTAACTAGAAGGTTGGTGGTTCAGATCTACCAGGTGGTGCTATAGGAGAGAGACATAGTGATCTACTCCTGTGAAGATTACAGCCTGTTGTTATGCGCCATTGAGTTGCCTGCTACTCATAGCAACCCCTATTTACAACAGCTCTGAATCCTGCCCTATCCTGAGCCAGTCTCACTGACTCTGACACACCTAATCTTATCGCCCCAGTTATTGTGTCAATCCATCTCATTCAGGATCTTCCTCTCTTATGCTGTCCCTCCATGTTTCCAAGTATGATGTCCTTCTCCAAGGACTGGTCCCTCCTGGCCACATGCCCAAAGTATGTGCAATGACACTCCAAAATCCTAGCCTCCAAGGAGAAATTTGGTTTCAGCCTCTCCAAGACTGACCTATTTGTTCTCCTGGCAGTTCTTGATATGTTCAATACTCTTCTCTAGCACTACAACTCTAAGTCATCAATTCTTCTGTCATCCTTAGTCATTGCCCATTTCTCTGATGGATAGCATGTAATTATGAAGATCATGGCCTGAATCAGGTGCACCTTAGTCTCTAGACTGACACCATTACTCCAAAGAGTACAGCCTAGACAAGTTAAAAGTTAAGAATTACAAAATATTTAAAAGATTACAGCTTATAGGAAAGTTATACTCTGCCATGTGATGTTGCTATTAGTAAAAAAGGACTTGAGACATCCAATAACCCTTGACCTAGCTTGCTTGTTTGATAAAGACTGGCCTTCTTTTTGAGTCTTCCCAACCTGGGTGACTTCGTGCATCATTTCTGCCTACACACCAGCTCCTGGGAGAAGGCTGTGGGGCCTCTGCAGGCCAGATAAGAGGCCTTTCGCCTGCATTCTCTTATCACCTTTATATGGTATGTATTGTCAATGTGACTACATCTGTCTCTTGTAGAGACTCCTCCAATCTCTCTTTGGGATGAAAAAGAACCATTTCTTGATTGCTCTCCTCAAGTACTGTGTCTGACAGTGTCCAATTCTTCAAGAGGAATTTTTGCTTGAGTAAATGAATACTTTCTCATAAAAGCATTTGAAACAGTTTCAATTATCGAAAGATGGAGCATAGTGAAAACAAAACATTACTTGCCTCTACACCTTATTTTGGACAATACTTTTCTTACTCTGGCCAAGTTGAAATTTACTGCCACCCTAGAAATCTACTGCCACCAAGAAATCAGAGCTTTCACCTTTTTAGACTAGGATGCATATGCCTTGTGATTTTCTAAGTTCTTGATCTCCAAGATATTCCAAACTCTTGGCCTCCAAATGCCCTATTGCAGGAGGGGGCAATGTCTTGCAGGGTCAGGAGTTAAGTAATTATTGTTAAACCTTTTTTTGTTGGCCCAGTATCTTAAGGTTGACAAACTATGGGAGTCTTCAGGGGAGGAGAGAAACATGAAACTCTCTGCTGACAGTTATTAGTTGGTTGTGTTTCCCCCTCCCCTCTCCATCATCAGTGGAGCCCACGGTGACTGATGGTTAAAGAACACTGATCTAATGCTGCCTTTCCCTTCAATCAAGGGCTAGCCTAGTCATCTGAAAAAAAGATATTTTTTATATATAATTTATAAAAAAATATTTCTTTTATATTGATTCAGTGACTGGGGTACTCAGGATGGGTGTATCGGAGAACATGCGATTGGCACAGGACAAAGCAGAGTTTAGGGCTGTTGGACATAGGGTCGCTATGAGTTGCAAGCGACTGGACGGCACATAACAACAACAACAACAACAATATTGGTTTGCTTATAAATTTCATATACTTTGTGTTTCACACTATATTTCTCATTCTCATTGTGTTTCATATACTCATTCCCCATGCATTATGTTTTATAAAAGGATTCATGATTGGACTATGTCCACAATTACCCTGTCTTTTCAGGTCTCCACTGGTTCTTTTGAATCAACTTTATAGCTTAATTCCCCCCCCCCCAATTTAGTACATAATTTTTGATGGATGACACCAAGATTTTTCATTTTCATAGCTGGAGGGATGGAACTTACTTCAGCTGTGATGCACAGGTAGTTAGTAAGAATAATATTCCTGCAGAATCCCAAGCATTTCCTTTGCTCCATGTTACAACCTTAGATTTTCAGTGAGCCAAGGTAAAGATATTTTTAATTTAAAATTACTTTCTTTAATAACAACTCAAGGTAGGTTTAATGCTTAGGAAATTTTGGAAAAAGATGCCAATATTCTCGTACTTGTGTGCTGTGGGTGACCATTGGTGCCTTGAGTGAGGCTACAGACACATTGTAAAAAGCAGCAGGGGCAATGTAAATGGGAGCAAGGTGCATCGTGTGAGGGACGAGGCACAATGAGTGAGTCCCCAGGTGCAGGGCACGGGGCTGCCAGTGTGCTGTGTGTGGCTAAGGACGAATGATGGGAGATGATATCGATGTTGTATAACCCCACAGGTGCCTTGCATGAAGCTGTAGATGCACTGTGAGGCAGCAGGTACACCGTGTGACTCGTCAGGTACATTGTGTGAGGTTTGCACACTAAAGGTAAAATATCCTTTATCTGTTATAGTTGTTGAGTTGATTTCAACTCCTAGAAACCCTCTGTTGGGTTTCTGAGTCTGTAAATCACAACAGAGGAAGAATGACCACCTTTCTTGAGAGATGCTGCTAATGAATTCCAACCACTAGAGATGTGCAGCGTTTGGCTTTAGTGCTTCAACTTGCTGCAGACTGTGCCACCAGAGTACCCTGAAATGCTGTGGGGGTATGGCTTCCTAGTTTTCCTGAGGACCTCAAGCTATGTGTTTTTTTTTATTTTTTTAAAAAATACTACAAGTCTATGACTCAACAGCACCTAACAACAATAACAATAACAACATAGAGAGAGCTAGTGGTCAGAAGTTATTCTACCAATCCCAAGGTGGGTGATTCTAATATGCGGCCCTCAGGCCTGGTTCAAATTGCTTTTCTGTCAAACATTCTTCTAGGTGGCATAGCACTGGTCTGTGCATTGCTGTACAGAGGTAACTGGTGGTTGCTGTGATGCTAAACATTGTGACACTGATGTGTCAAATGCGATAATAGTTACCCATGGTGGACAGTGTTTGGTGGAGCTTCTTGATTTAAACAAGCTTGGAAGCAGGAGTGGCATCCACTTCTGAAATGGCTTGCCTCTGGGAACTATGAACAGTGCTCAGGTCTTTCATTCATAAGGTTGCTGTGAGTCGCCTACGACTCAACGGCACCTAACAACAACAACAACAACGACAATACTTTACTGTAGTGTCCACAATATGACAATGGAATTATGACAGACGGTGGAGCAACTGACAGCAGTGAAGCCAGTGCTAGTGTGGGTCATGATCCAGTGGCCAATGACAGACAGCCTGAACATGGAGACCCTGATGGCAGAAGGCACATTTCCTGGCTGAGAGTTTTTTGACTGGTCAGAGGGAACATGTTGTTGTTGTTGTTGTTGTTGTT
>NW_006399786.1:15769262-15782169 GCF_000299155.1 Elephantulus edwardii | reverse complement strand
CGTTATGCAGATGACACAACCTTGCTTGCTGAAACTGAGGAGGACCTCATGCACTTGCTGCGAAGGGTCAAGGACTGCAGCCTTCAGTATGGACTGAGCCTCAACGTCAAGAAGAGGGAACATGCGCTAAGATAAATTATCATTAATTAGCAAGATAAATCTCCTTAAGATATTTGGGCTCCATGTTGGGTGCCCCACTTGGATTTTGTCTTATTGAACTAGTTTTATTCCTTTTCTGGTGTGGTAAAAGTTGTTATCATGGATGTGGTGTTTCTGTGAGTGTGGCGAGCCTGGCAATGAGTTAACACACACATAAGAGAGGGCTGTTGAAAGGAACAGCTGGTGTCAGAAATAACAGAGCTGAGAAGGTGCATATAAACTGGAGCCATCTTGGTGCCAATGCTTGTTTTTCTTCCTTATGACTCTAGATTAATGAATATATTTCTTTATATGTCCAGAAATAACAGCCTTCTCTATCTTGCCCTCATTTAATAGCCACAGAACTTCTTGTTCATTTTCCCACCAAGAATAGCTCATTTCTGTTTTATTGTAATTTGGGATTTGTAACATCTCAGAAAGCAAATACAATTTATATAATATGTATATTGGAAGTTTTTTGGTTAAAAGAGTGAAAGGATGGGCATGGAGGAAAGGTGCAAATAGCTGAAGAAAATCCCAAATGAAGGGAGATAAAAAATCATCTAGTGGTAAAGAGTTAGACGCACACCCAAAGGGAGGGGATTGAATTCACCAATTGCTCAGCAAGAGAAAGTAGGCAATCTCTTCCCATGTGACTCACAGTATCTGAAAACCTGCTGGAGGGTCCAGCAATGAGTTGGTTCTGACTTGATGGCCCATAACAACAAAAACACTACCTCTATCCAGAGAGAACTGCTAGTATAGTTCAATCCAGTTTCTTTTCATGACATATGTTTAAAATATTTTCTTATAAAAATAGCATTAAGTTATTATAGAAAATGTCAGGGGGGACCCTGAAATCCTACTGTTGCTTATTAAAAAGGCAGATATGTATTATAGTGTCAGTATTTTCTGAAACAAAACCAGCAGAAATGTTAATTGTACAAAATGAAAATTCCAGTTTGCAGAGAACGCAAAAAAAATCCCACATTTTAATCTTATTTAAACACACTGATGAAAACCAGAAAATAAAACATTAACACTAGAATTAATCAATGTACTTTAAGAAATGTGTTATAGCCAGATGATGTTTATTCTAGGAATACAATAATAGGAAATAGAATTAATACCTTTATGGGGAAAGTCTGTATGATCTTTTTGATACTGACAAATCATATGATTTAAAAATTTCTCAAACTAACAGCATGATGCTTAATTAAACACGTTTCCTTTATTCAGATCAGACAAGTAAGTGTCACTATTACCACCATGTTCTAAAAGTGCTAGTCAATAAAATTAACAAGATAATGAAACAAGCTGTCTAAACATTAGAAAGAATGGCATAAAATTATCTTCATTTGAAGATATGATTCATATCTGAGAGAATCATCAAATATTATATAAGTAGAATTCAGTATAACGTACAGGTATAAAAGAAATACCTAAAATCCGTACTTTATATAAATCAGACAGTATGATGAAAAGGATATTCAATTCACAATGCATCAATTAAATATAATGTATAGAAATATAATAACTATGTAGCATACACACATATAGTTTAAATAATATCTTCCTGAAGTTGTCCCAAGCATTCTTTATCTTGCCCCCACTTAATAATCACTTGACTAGAAAAGCTTTGATATTGAATGAGAAGACTATAACAAGATGTTCATTCTCAAACCAATCTATAAATACTATGCAGTCTCAATCAAAATTCCAAAAGGATTTCATATGAATTCTGAAACTCAATAGGAAGAATCAATATAAGGGATAAATAATAAAATAGGCTTCAAAATGTACAAAAGCTATAGCAATTAAGTATGTATGACACTAATGCAAGAGTTTAGAAAGTAGAAAAAGCATGTATCAGAAGTCAACATATGCTTTAAGTTGCGTTTCAAATCCCTAAGGCAACTGTTAAGAAACTTGCCCTATCCTGAGTCAATCTCATCATCTCTGACAGACCCAATTCCACTTATCCATCTCATCCTGGGGCTTCCTCTCCTGTAATGCAACTAGTTAACCGGGAAATCAGAGTTGAATATTTATTTCATTTAAAAAAACCAGAATAAATTGCAGATAAGAAAAAATTCAATTATAAAAGTTCAACTAATAAAATATGAAAAGATATTCTTGTTGCTCTGTGCCATTGAGTCATAACCCACTCATAGCTGACTCGCCAGTGGACTTATAGAAGCCATAAATCACACAGATTATCCACCTTTCTTCCTTAGAGCAGCTGGTGGGCCTGAACTGCTTGCCTTTGGGTTGACAGCACAACTCCTTACCACCAGGTCACAAAGGCTCCCTATGGAAATATGGTTGAATAGTTTATGTGCAGAAGAAGGTATTTACCGTAAGAAACTATCACATATTACATTACCCACACCAAAAATAAGCCGTAAAGGAGTTGTTTATAGATTTAAATACATAACATTTAAAAAAAACCCTAAGTTATAAATGTAAAAAAGAATAAAGTTGGGATACAAATGGAACACTAGGAAAAATTTTGAAACCATATATTGACATATCTTTAATATATCAAGGATATTTATGAAATAATTTAAAAAAGACTGATTCCTTTATTAAAAAGTGAGCAAACAGTAAGTTTACAAAAGAGGAAAAGAAAATGAGTAATAAATACTCACTTGTTTATTTTAATTACAGGAAAATATGTGCATTTTCATTCATCATTAAAAGCATGCCAATGAAAATGAAAAGCATAAAGACAGGATGGGCATGGTTTGCTGCCAGGTTGGTGGACTCTATAGAGATGGGTATACCCGCTGGGGACCAGGGAATGTGGCAATGAGCAGTCAGAACTTATGCTGGGAATGAGATGGCATCAAACTTGCTGCAGGGCCATTTAGCAGTATGTTATTGTAGGTGACACTGAGCCTATAAACAACAGATCTGAACCTTGCCCAACCTGCACCATCTGATATACTTGAACCTATTGTTAGAGTCACTGTGTCAATCCATCTTGTTGAGGGCTTTCTTCACTTTCTCTGACCTTCCACCTTTTGAACTTAATTTGAGTTCATTCCTCACTTTCTAAAGTCTGCTGGGCCCTAGAGTTTAGCTTATTCATTGAAATCAAGCAGGTAAGCACCTGGCCCAGGTGATGACTCAAGGTGTGATGACTAAGGCAGTGACCAGGAATTGTGAGGACCACAGGGGCATTTCCTGTGAGAATTTAACAACCAGGAACATTCCAGAACCCAGACTTTTTGTTTTGTAATTTTCGTTCCAGGAGAGATTAACCCCAAGGGGAATTGTGGACAGGTGTCCCGTTGTCTAGGTGGAAAGATGTGGAAAACTGGGACTGGGATTCTGCAATGCTCTCCTCTCTTCCTTGGGAGAAGTTATTTTAGTAGGAGCTCCTTGAACTTCTGTGGAATCTTATGCAGCAGCATAAAGCCCATGATCTTCAGAATAAAGTTTACATTCTCACAGCTGTGTCATCTTGGGCACTTTCTTAACTTCTCTGATCCTCACTTGAAATGTAGACAATACGGCCCACTTGATAGAGTTCTTGCTTATGTGAAATAAGATAACATAAAGCACTTGGTAATGATCAACCCATGATGGTTATCAATAACGGAGTAAAATAGTTTTTCTTTGCTTGGGGAGGATTAAGATAAGTAATGGAAAAGTGATTCCAATGCCTGGCACACAATTGCTCTTGTTGTTACTGTGTGGTTGTTATTATTGGGGTTGATATTAGTATAGGAGTGCTCGAGTGGTGTAGTTAAGCACTGGACTCCTAACAGGAAGGTTTCTGGTTCAAACGATCCACAGGTGCCTTGGAAGAATGGCCTGATGGCCTCCTTCTGAGAGGTCACAGGCTTGACAGTCATATGGGCTGTGGCTCTACTCTGCCAGCCATAGGTCCTCCATGGTCTGGGATTGATGACTGTTTATTAATAGTGTCATATTCCAATCATGCTAAGCCACTGGGTGGTAGTTACATGCCTTTGAGTCAGAACCGACTCATAGCTGACCCTCCATTGGGTTTTCGGAGGCGGTCCTGAACTTTCTTTGGTTAAATCCGTCATACCTGCTCTAGACAAAAGAATTCTCTTCTTTTCCATTCTTCTGTAACCCTGACAGCCTCTCAGGCTGTCTTATGAGTTCCCACTAACTCATGCAATCAATAAATGCTATTATTGTTGCAGTGCTATACAAAAAGGAACATAGACTGATTAAGATTTCTGGCTTGGGCTTGTATTATGAAATGCCTTGCTAAAGGTCAAAAACCAAGAGAGCTGTCAAGTCAATTCTGACGCATGATGTTGTTGTTAGGTGTTGTCAAGTTGACTATGACTCAGAGTGACCCTATGAACAACAGATCTTAACCTTGCCCTGTACTGGGCCATCCTCGTGATCTCTGTCATGCTCAAGCCCACTGTTTTCACTGGGCCACTCGATCTCACTGAGGACCTTATGCTGCCCCTCTGCCTTTCCTGGCATGATGTCTTTTTCCAAGGGGAGTCCCTCATGACAATCTCCTCAAAGTATGTGAAACAAAGTTTTACCATCCTTGTCTCTAAGGATGGTACGAATACACCTGTCTATCCTCCCTCCAAGACAGACTTGTTTATTCTGTCAGTTCGTGAGATATTCAATACTTGTCTTCAACTCCACAATTCAAAGACATCAATTCTTCTTTGGTCTTCCTTATTCATTGCTCAACTTTCAGATGCACAGAGAACATTTGAAAATAAAAACCTATAATTTGGTTAAGCTTTCCTTCAATTTTAAACTGGCATCTTTGGTCTTTAGCACCAGATGCTAAAAGAAGGAGGGGCAATCTCCTCCTGTACCAGGAAGATCTGACTCCAGGGTACACAATAAAAAAACCCAAAAAACAAAACAAATTTAAACATAAACATTAACTATAAACATGGCTCTCACCTAATGGACTGCACAGGAGTTATATTGACTCCATTGATGAAAAGAGATGTTGGAGAGTCTCAATATCTGCAGTCACAATAAGGCCGGGTGGCCACTGACAGCAGAACAAATCATGAACTACTCATATGCAAGTTCAGATTGAAAGTGAGGAAAAGGCTATCTGACTCATTGTTGTTGTGTACCATTGAGTGAGAATTGACTCAGAGCTGTCCCTCCAGCAGGTTTTCAGAGGCTTTTAAATCACATGAGAGGAGATTGCCCATCTTTCACCTATTGAGCTGTTGGTTCAAATCACCTGCCTTAGTGTTGACAATGTAACTCCTTACCTGTAGCCCACCAGTCTCCCAGCAAGCCTCACAACAGAAGACCTGTCCTGTAGCATTTCTGAGGCTGCAAATCTTTGTAGTGGAAACTCTTTATGGGAGTTTATGGGAGTGTGGTGGATGAATGTGAGCTGTCAACCTTTTGTTTAACAGGTGAGTGCCGTCTCACTGCACCACCAGGGCCCTTTGATAAAAATTCAACTCCCCCCCCACCCCAAATATAAGCTGTCATGTTAAGATGGTTTTTAGTTTCCAGGTCTTCTTTTGTACTGGGAACTCCAGAAGAACAGCATTAATCTTTTCCAGGAGCTTAATGTGGTACCAGCCACCTCCCCCTGGCTTCCCAGAAAGGCCAGATGGTGCAGTGGATGAGCAGGGTCACAGGCAGGTCACAGAGAATCAGGATTAGCACTTCCAGGAGCCCTCTTCTCTTATCCCCTCCCAGCTCTGCTTGAGTCTGATGACTCAGCCCTTTCTCAGGCCTGACCCAGGGGCGGATGCTGGTGATTTCCTAGTGGGAGGGGGCAGAGGTCCTGAGGTGCTATGTCTGCTGTGTCAGCTGAGCAGGGAGACACGCATGATCTGTATCCTCAAGTCTCCCCTGTTCTCTCCACTCCACCCTATCAGCATCCTGAGGTCCTCCCTCTGTATCTGTGGTCCTCACCTGGGCAGGTAAAGGGACCACTTGCCTGCAGAGTCAGAGGACAGTGGGGAAAAACCAGTGTCAGGTAGTGGACTCTCTTCCCACCAATCTGGGGCTTTTGGGTGGAAGATAAAGAGTGCCTGGTGTCACAAACCTTTAAGTGCTATGCTACTAGCCAGAAGGTTGGTGGTTTGAACCTGCCCAGGCCTCGGTCCCCACCATGAAAGCTCCTCAGAACTCAGCCCCACTCTGACCCACAAGCAGTTGCTATGAGTCAGAATCGACTTGACAGCAGTGGGTAAGGTGGAGGATACGAGACCAAGCTAAGCTCAAGATCATTCTAGAAAGGGGGGAGAGGCTTGCTGAGACATCTGAGTTCTCCTTACCCACAGGGAGGTCCGAGGCCCTGTAGTAGTAGCACAGGCCTAGCGTCAGCTCTAATTCAATCAAGGCATAACTTCACATTAGTACTTTCTGAGGGAGCTCTGGTGGGTCAGTGGTAAGGAATTGCACTGTCAATGCAAAGTATGTGGTTCAAATCTACCAGCTGCCCTATGGGCATGAAAGGGGCAATCTCCTCCCTTGTGATTTACTGCCTCTGAAAACCCACTGGAGGGTCAACTATGAGTTGGTTCTGACCCATTGGTACACAACAAGAGTATCTTTGTTTCCCACTTTTCTTATCTGCAAAGTAAGTATGATAAAAGTACCTACCGCAAATCTGGCATTTCCACAACAAGCTGAACATAGAAACTCCGTATGGCCCAGCTATTTCACTACTAGAAATATACCCCAAGGAGATTAGAACTGAGACGCAAATTAAGATTTGTACTCTAAAGTTCATAGCAGCATTATTCATCATTACAAAAACTTGGAAACAGCCCAAATGTCCAACCACAACTGAATGGATTGAGAAATTGTGGTACATTCACACAATGGAATATTATTATATATCCCACTATTGCGTTTTGCACTCAGGAACAATGATTTAGAGAAATACTGTATAACCTGGAAGAGTATGAAGGGCATTATGTTGAGTAAACTAACTCAGTCTCATAAGAACAAATAATGAATAAGACCATTATTGTAAAATAGAAGTATAACTAGTAAAACATGTATGTGTATCCCAGGGAAGAAGGGGTGGGATCAGAGGGGTGAGGATGAGAAGGGGTGAAATCACAGGGTTGTACAGTTTGGTGGTTGGAGGAAGGGGGTAAAGGAAATGAAAAAGATCTGGTATGGACTTGAAAAGACAGAGTAATGTTGGTCATAGTCCAATGTTGATTAATTTTATAAAACGTAATGAATAAAAACATCCCATAATAACATAATGAATAGGAATGATTGTATGAACTATGATGTGAATGAAGAATAGTGTGAAATACAATGTATATAAACTTTGTAAGCTAACCAATATAAAAAAAATTTAAATAGTGTCTACCTCTTGGAACTGCTTGAGGTGTAATGAAAAGATACATGGATGCAGTTCATGCTAATTAGAGAAAAGATGGCTCGAAAGCTGAGTTGAAGGGGTTTCTCTTGAGTAAGCTTTGGAGATTCCCATGATGCCTTGCTTTGTGCAGATGTCCTGGGGGTAGATAGTGTGTGTACATGTGTGTTGAGGAAAAATAAGGAGTAAATTTATCTCTTGTGCTCACAGGAAAACACCCTAATCTTTAGAAAGTAAAACCTGTCCCTGCAGAATCCAACTCACAGACACGCCCGAAAGGCAAGGCCAGAAGAGTTTTGTCACACCTGGGAAGGACCGCAGTTGAGCTTAATGATACCTCTGTCCTCAGTGGTATTTACGTCTGTGAGATGTGGAGAATAGACAGTAAATGCCCCTCCCTGTTCTGACACCAACTGATATGAAGATGCAAATGAAAAGCGGGAGGGGAGATTTAGGATCTCCAAGCAGGCTCCAGGGGTTCTGTAGCCTTCACTTCTCTCAGTCCTTGAAAGAACCCTTTCACAGAGAGGTTCTCTGATTTGGCAGGGAGCTACGTGCTCAGAGGTGCACTAGCTCCCCAGCTTTACACAGCCTGTAGGTATCCAATTAGTGGCCCACCCTTGGGTTTCCAAGGCTACGCATCTTTACTGGAAGAGACAATTTCTCTTTCTGCCTAGGAGCAACTGGTAGACCCAAATCACTGAGCTTTTGATTAGCAACCCCATACATTACCCACTAATTCATACCCAAGGCTGACTCTTCTGTCTTGCTCTTAATGTATCAGAGAAGGTTAATGCCTATCCTGTAACTGCCACTCTGTCCTCCTCGCCATGGCAAACACCACACTGGACTGTGGCGTTTTCTTCATTGGATCCAGAGCCCTTCGAAATGTGGCTGGCAGAGACCAGCTGATGGATGGGCATGCAGACGAATCCTGTGTGTGCCCTAGCCCCCTCCAGGCTGCCTTCAATGGGCCACTGGGGAGTTCTTTGTGTTAGTTCAGGTGTTTCTAAGGGTCTAGAGTCCTGGGTTAGTGCAAACAGTTAAGGTTCCCACCTAATCACTGAAAGGATGAAGGTTCGAATCTTCACAGAGGAGCATGTTGGAAGGAGGCCTGGCTTCTACTTCTAAAACACCAATCATTGACAACTCCATGGAGCACAGTTCCACTCTTAACTCACCTGAGGTTGGCATGCTTGAGGTAAATGCGATGGTAGCTGATTAGCTAAGGCCCCACTCCTGAGAACGTGGTGCCAGGTTCAGGTAGGCAGGACCTGATGACTGCTTCCGGTGAATGACATGTGAGGTGTCATCAGGGCCCTGGGAAGGTTATGACCATCGATGTGGGAAATTTTTTTTCATTAGCAATTCATTCGTTGAGTCAATTGTTTTCCCCTTCTCTGCTGGGTTTGACCATGTCTAGGTCAGTAGCACTTCTACCATGACTTTCTCCTCACTTTTCCTTTTTGCCAGCAAGGTTTGGCTAGACTTTTCCAGTTGTGTGAGGATGTTGGCTGAAACTCAAAAACTTAGAAGAGCAAGTGGTTTTCCCTTGACAAATTCTAAAAAGAGGAGCTGGCCCATTCATGCAGAACTTGCTAAGAAGTGTCTCAAACTGGTCTCACAACTCTAGGCCTTGGCATGCCTCCCACCTCCTGCACAGAGCCGAGGCTTGCTTTAATGAGGGAGAAGTATGCAGACCACCCAGATAGTGCCACGGTTTGAGTACAAAGCTGCTCTTGGATATGGATTAGACTTCTAGATAGGCCTGGAATGGTTCTTTGAGGCCCAAGGTGACAGGACACTTTCAAGACCAAGATTTCTGCCTGCTGAAGAGAAGAGATTCCAGCCGAAAGGACTCCTGTGGGTGTACTTCCATGTAAGAGCTCAAGAATTATTGTAATTTAGGATGGGTGGGGAAAATAATGTTGCACTATGATCAGAGGAATATTTATCAACAACCTGTGTTATGCAGATGGCATAACCTTGCTTACTGAGACAGAGGAGGACTTGGAGAACTTGCTGCAGAAGATCAAAGACTACAACTTTCAATATAGACTACGTCTTAACATCAAGAAAATAAAATCCCTCACGGTTCGAATCCACCAGATGCTCTGCGTGGGAAGGAGGGACAATCTCCCCCTGTACCAGTCAGATCTGATCTGACGGTACACTCACATAAAAATAATAAAGTAAAATTTAAAAAATTAAAAAAAGAAAATAAAATCCTCACCTCTGGGCCAATGGGCAACATTCTGATGATTGAGGTTGTTAATGATTTCCTCTTACTTGGATCACTTGGATTCATAATCAACACCCTTGGTAACAGCAGTAAAGAAATCAAATCTGCTGTCAAGGACTTCTTCAGAGTGCTGAGGAACAGTGATTTCAGCTTAAACACTAAGGTGTGCCTGATTCAAGTATGACCTTTTTAATTACTTTCTATTCATCTGAAAGTTGGACATGAGTAAGGATGACAGAAGAATCAACGCCTTTGAGTTGGAGAAGGGTTCTGATTACCCCAGGGACTGCCAAAGGAACAAACAAATATGACTCCGAGAAAGTGCAGCCAGGATGTTCCTTAGATGAAGCATTGCCTCACATACTTTGGGTATGTTGTTTGGAGGGACCAGTCCTTGGAAAAGAGGAAGATGCTCAACAAGATGGACAGACACAATGATTGTAGGTCGAGTATAACAAGGATAGTGAGGACGCAGGATTGAGCAGGGTTCCAGTCTGTTGTTCATAGGGTTGCTATGTATTGTAGTTGGCTTGTTGGCACCTAACAACAACAACAGTCCAGTCACACAATTGACTAGCTCAGTCAATTAACCAGTTACCATATCTTTACTCAACCACTGCTTTTCTCTCTTTACCGAACATTCATTTATTCTAGAAAGAACGACACACTTTACCACACCATAATTTACCAGATGGCCTTTTGCTATGTTCCAGGAAGCACGGGCTGGGGAGCATAATGAGAAGAGAGAAAGAGGAAATGGTCAAAAAGGTGGATGAAGGTGCCTGGAGGGGGCCTGGAGCAGGAAGGGCCATGTGTGAACTTGATCACTCAGGCATGGACATTCCTTGAGCTAGATCTGCCTTGAGGAACTGGTTCTAAATCAAACATTCAAATATGGTGAGCTCAAAAAATTGTGTACCTGGAGTTTTCTGGGCAGGTTGTCTAAGAGTTTCCCAGAGCAAGGTTCTTGCCAGAATTTCATGTGGCAACAATTATGTCGGCCACAGGGAACAGCTTAGACTGTTTCTCTCCACCTGGGTTTTCTTGACCGAAGCAGACATAAATGGCTCTGACTCACCCCAAGCCTGACCTATTTGCAAAGTGCTTTCTCTACAAAAAGCTGGAGCTAAGTGCAGAGAATTATACATTTATAATCCCAGTATAGACAAGCTGGGCTAACCCTCTCATTTTAGCTGCTCCCTGGCTTGTCAATGCCAGGTGAATGCTGACCAAATGTTGGTGACTAATGGGTGGACTTACTTACTACGGTGATAATTGCAAGAAATGCCTGGGCAAGGGCATGCACAGAGCCAGGGCAGCAGGCTGGGGGAGGGTGTGAGGACCCTTCCCTGTCTAGCTCAGCTCGGCTTCAGGGTTCACCCAAGAACTATTCAAGAATGAAGCAGCCACATGTGAGGTGCCACTGTAATGGAGACTGGCTTGGTATGGTGGGAAGAGCTGGAGCTTCTCGTATAAATCTGGTTTATATGAGGATTTCTCCCCTGCCATTTCTGTCTGTACGATGAAGACTTTTCACTGCATCTTTTAGATATTCAACCTCCTTATTTATCAAATGGGCATAGTAATATAGTCTACATACTTCTCAGATGTCTATAAGTAAATAAAACATGTGAAAGCATATTATATACTGCAAAGTGCTGTACACAGTTCATTAAAAGTCCTTGGAGAGGTTTAAATGGAGTTTCTGCAAATATGTTTGATGTCATTTCCCCCCACCCCATTAATGAAAGGAAGACAGGAAGCTGAATTAATTTAAATTTATTTTATTTTGTGTGTGTGTGTGTGTGTGTGTGTGCCATCAGATTGGATCTGACTGGTACAGGAGGAGATTGTCCCTCCTTCTTCAGCAAAGCATCTGGTCGATTTGAATTGCGTACCTCTGGGGTTGCTGTGCAGCTTCTTGCCACTAGGTCACCAGAGCTAATGTCAAATGATGGTTTGGACTGGCTGGACCAGTCTCAGACCCTCCAGTCTCCCTAGACTCTTCCCCTGTCTGGATCCACCACTAGGGTTTGAGTGTGGAAACCCAGTGCCTCCTGGCCACTCTATGTAATGACTAGAACTGCCACAGCTAATGCCACAGAGCTCCTGGTCTAGCCCCTGGGGAAGTCCCCATTCCCATCTCTGGTGATGGAATGGAGTTGGTGGAACATGGGCAACACCCTGCAGCATTCTGCCATGGCCGCCTGTTGGCTGCTGGCCCACATCATTGAACAATGAGGTTTGTGGGAGGCATTGATTATGACCTTGAGCTCAGCTCAGAACTGCTGCTAAGAACAGATATGGGAAAGGACATTGAGAAGATCCTTTTCCACTACTGAAGCTGGGATTGTATCACATTCCTAAGACCCACTTTGGCTCCATCTTTGATGAGAGATGTACTATGCTGGTTGAATCATGCTTGTTTCCTGGGATATTTGACTCTATTGTCATCAGGATGGTGACCAGAAGTGCAGATGGCTTCCTACTTATCTGTGCTCCTCAGCTTCCAATGTTAACTGAAGCCAGGACTCCAGGGATTTCTAGACTGAGCTGTTGTTGTTGTTAGATGTCATCAAGTCAACTACAACTCATAGCCACACTGTGAACAACAGATCTGAACGTGACCCTGCCCCACCCTCATGGCTCCTGTTATGTTCAAGTCTATTGTGGTACCCACTGTGTCAGTCTTTTTTTGTGTATATGTGAAAGAACATGTTTATTCTGATACTCCTGTTTAATTGTACAATCAATCCATATCAGATTACCAGACTAATTTTACATAATGCTTCAGGACCGGGGCATTTTACAACAGCTTCAAATTGAGGACCTGTGAATTCGAAGGTATGCAAGCATGTCTGCTTTACCACACATCTGCTTAAGCTTAAAAAGCTCCTTCTTTAAATCTTGTTCATATTCTGGGACAACATCAACAAGTCTTCTGGATGCCTGTTATTTAGATTTTTATTCTCTAATCTTGTCTACAAAATCTTTCTTATAGGATCAAGATCTTTATTAAATGCTGTTGCTGTAACATCAGTGTTATCCACAATGGTTAGGGACCGCTGACCAAATGACAGAAAAATTTGAAGAGCCCTCTGGAGCATCATGGTGACTTTATTACGGATGGGAAGCATCTGGAAGACAGTCTATGTCTATCCTTTTGAGGCTCTTCCTCTCTTTCTCTGACC
>NW_006399786.1:15765742-15768112 GCF_000299155.1 Elephantulus edwardii | reverse complement strand
CAACAGCTTCAAATTGAGGACCTGTGAATTCGAAGGTATGCAAGCATGTCTGCTTTACCACACATCTGCTTAAGCTTAAAAAGCTCCTTCTTTAAATCTTGTTCATATTCTGGGACAACATCAACAGGTCTTCTGGATGCCTGTTATTTAGATTTTTATTCTCTAATCTTGTCTACAAAATCTTTCTTATAGGATCAAGATCTTTATTAAATGCTGTTGCTGTAACATCAGTGTTATCCACAATGGTTAGGGACCGCTGACCAAATGACAGAAAAATTTGAAGAGCCCTCTGGAGCATCATGGTGACTTTATTACGGATGGGAAGCATCTGGAAGACAGTCTATGTCTATCCTTTTGAGGCTCTTCCTCTCTTTCTCTGACCCTGTACTTTCACCAGCATGATTAGATTAGATTAGATTAGATTAGATTAGATTAGATTAGATTTGATAGGACCAAACTAAAAAGCTCAAATTCATTGCTGTCAAATTTGAACAAACTCATAGTTGGTTTTCTAGAAGATTTTCAGAGGCAATAAATTGTGTGGGAGAAGATTGGTCATCTTACTCCAGTAGTGTTACTGGTGCGTAGTACCAGGGATCTGTAGTCAGGCAAGCAGAAGGATCAGGGATTACCTAGGCAATGTGTAAAGGAAGGGGAGGAAGGCCTGCCTCAGCCTGGAGTCTTATATAGTTTCCTCTTGGGCTCTGTCAGTGAACTTCTTGGGGGTGGCGGTAAGTGAGAAAATCAGTCACAGTGAGAAATAGAACCAGAGCAAAAACACATTTATTGATATTACAGCCATCATTTTAGACATCAGAGATTAGGCCTCATTTTCACTCCCCACCTCAAATGAGCATTTTGATTGCATTTCTTCCAAGACATGATCTTCTAGAATATTATAGATCACCTTTGCTAACAAAGACACATAAAACTAATAAAGCCATTTTTGTCTTTGTCTTTTGGTCTATGATTAGTAGTTGAGAATATAGACAGGATCAATGCAGAACTGGTTAGTTAAGTATGCAAATTTTGAACTCAGACTGTATGGATTCAAAGCATAAATTTACCCCTTTAATGTCTAGGTAACTTAGTCTATGTAGGACTTCAGATTGCTGATAAGCAAAGTAGGCCTAATGATAGGACTGACTTCACAGGACTGCTACATGCAAAGTGTCTAAAACGAAACTGGCACAAAGTAAACACTCAACAAGTGTTACTGTTGTTATAGTGCATAACAACAGGCTGCTAATTAGTAGTTCAAATCCACCAGGTACTCCAACAGAGATGGACAGTTTCTTCTGGGAAACATGATGGAGGGAGAGACTGAATTGAGAGGACAGCAATGGATTTGGTTTGGAAGTTTATTCTTGTTTCATGAAACCCTGGTGGTCATGTGGTTAACTTCTTGGCTCTTAGTGAAAAGGTTGGTGGTTTGAACCCACCATCTGCTCTATGGGAGAAAACGGTAACATTCTGCTTCTATAAAGATTACAGCCTTGGGAACATTATGAGCCATTGTCCTGTCCTATATGGTTACTATGAGTTGGAATTTACTCCATAGTAATGAGATTCTTGTTTCATATTTTAAGAGTTTAATACCTCTCTTTTCTTTTTGGTATCCTTAACTGAGAAGAGCAAAAAATTTTAACCTCTTTAGCCAATTGAATGTGATTACCAGGCAACTGTGTTGAGAAGACTTGAGGTTGCATCCAAGCTCACTTATTCATTCATTGTGTAGTTGGTTCTCCTAGCTGACCCTCCAGTAGGTTTTCAGAAGCTCTAAATCACATGAGAGGAGATTGCCTAACTGTCAGAGCAGCTGGTGGATGTGAACCACCTGCCTTTGGATTGGCAGTGCATCTCTGTACCCATTAGACCACCAGAGATCCTGTCCAAGCTCAGTAAGGAGAGAAAATACAATGGGGTCTGATGCCCAAGGGTAAGGAATTGAGCTGCCAGTCCAAAGGCAGGTGGTTCAAATCCATCAGCTATTCCACAGGAGAAATTTGGGCAACCTCCTCTCATGTGGTTCACAGCTTCAGAAAACTCACTGGAACATCAGCTTTGAGTTGATTCCAACTCAACAGCACATAACAAGAGTAGGAGGGCCTACCAGGAGAAAGTGGCAAGTGTTGGCATGTCACATGTTTCCGTTCCTAGGCTCTGACTGATCTTACTTTAAGCTGGTTTTTATTTTTTCCTTCTGTCCCTGTCCTTTCTTTTCTATCTGTCTGACTCTGCAGAGCCTCTTGGTCATTGGGTAGAATTTTCTGTCAACAGCTGTTCTGCAGAATCTAAAACTTCTTCCAAATAAGGCCTTCTGTGATTGTGTGTGTGTGTGTGAGAGAGAGAGAGAGAGAAAGAAGAAGA
>NW_006399786.1:15752816-15765562 GCF_000299155.1 Elephantulus edwardii | reverse complement strand
AAGAAAGAAAGAAAGAAAGAAAGAAAGAAAGAAAGAAAGAAAGAAAGATAGATGAGGGATCAAAACCCAAACGACCTAGCATAGGCAGCTATTAGAATTAGTGGAGTTCCTGTGGGTTCATATGCTGAGCAAGCATGTCCTCAGAGAATCCAGGAAGCTCTGTCTCTACCTCAGGTTAGTCTTCTGTGACCTTCTCCCACCCCTCCCCCACGGTTCTGGAATCTGAACTCTAATGATTAGCACAGGAGTCTCCTGGCCTTGGGAATTATTGACTACTTAACCCACACAGGATCTAGTGCTGAGTTAGCTCAATCTCCATTCAGAGTCAGGTCTTCCTGTCTGGACACAGATGGACCTTTGTGATCAGGTCATCGCATGGTATTTATTTGTTTGCAGTTTCAACCTGCCTTTGTGATGTGCTCAGTTCTGAGTCAGCAAGGATCTGGAGTCCTTTCTCCAATTGCTAGCTAGCATTCTAGTCTAAATGATTTGTTTCACTTTCTAAGCCTCAATTTCATCATCTATAAAACGGGAAGAACAGCAAATCTAGCTCATTGAAGTGGAGGTTGATAATAGTGGTGGTTCATGTTTTTATGGCTCAATAATAAGTTGTTGTTAAGTGCCATCAAGTTGACAACTCATTGTGACACTATGAACAATAAGTTTGGACTTTCCTCTATCCTGCACCATCCTTACAATCTCTGTAATAAGTATTAGTTACTGGATACACCATGAACTGCCAAAAAAACAAACAAGCCTGTCTTGGAGGAAGTGTAACTACAGTGCTCCTTAGAGGCAAAGACGCTAAAACTTCACTTTCCATGCTGTGCGCATGTTGTTAGGAATGGCTAGTCTTTGGAAAAGTTGTTGTGTTGGTAAAGGTGGAAGGTCAGAGAGAGAGGGGAAGACCCTCAATAAAATGGACTAACACAGTGACTGTAACAGATCAGATTGTAAGGGTGGCTCAGTGTAGGACAAGGTTCATATCTGTTTCTATGGTTACTATGAGTTGTAGTTAATACAACAGCATCTCTCTCTCTCTCTCTCTCTCTCTCACACACACTTTCACACACACACACACACACACACACACACACACACACACACTCACAGAGTAGTAGTGCTGATAGGTTGAGTTATTAATGAATAAGCTTATCATCTAATTCCTAGACGAGGGTTCTTGGGACCTGTGAAATCCCTGGTGGCACAGCGGCTAAAGCAATTATCTGCTGAAAAGTTGATGATTTGAACCCACAAGCTGCTCTTCGAGAGAAAGATGGGGCAATCTGCTTCAACGTTTGCAACCTTAGAAACACCACGAGGCCGTTTTCCTCTGCTCAGTAGGGTCAGAGCTGACTTGGCAGCAATGGATGAACATGATGGGGCGGCAGGGAGAAACTAGATCTGTATTTCCAATAACCTCTAACAGAAATGTCTCTCATTCCTGTAGAGTCAGAACCGACTCATCACTGACTGGTGGGTTTTCAGAGGCAGGAGGCTACTCATCTTTCTTCCACAAAGCAACAGGTGGATCCGAATTGCCTGCCTTGTAGTTGGCCTGTCTACTAGGCCACTAGAGCCCCTTAACTGAAATTTAGACTGTTCTTTAATTATGAATGAAGATAATAAAATACACTAGCAGTGAAGTTAACACCAGTGGAAACACACATCTCTTTGCAGTTAGGGAAGGTTATTTTGAAAAATTGACTACATTCACTGCTACATTAAAGTTATGCCACTCAAGCTTATTATTATTTAGTGAGTTAATGAAGAATCACACATTTCATTACTTGCATTTCAATAGAATTGATTTTCTCAGTAATAATGTTGTTAGGTGCAGTTGAGTTGACTACAACTCGTAGTGACCCTTTGAAGAACAGATTGAAAGTTTCCCGTCCTGCACCCTCCTTATGATCTCTGCCAAGTTCAAGTCCACGTTTGCACTATGTCAATCCATCTCATTTGTGGTTGCCATTCCTTTTGCTGACTATTTTATGTTCATGTATGTGAATGTGTGGTTTTTAGATTTTAGAAAGCATTTTCTTGTGATTTAGGAGGAAGTTTACTGAACAAATTTTCTTTTTAAAAAATTATTATTACTAATTTTAATGAAAATTTACAGACACTTTGCATTTTCATTCATTCATTGTTGCACTTTTCTCCTTGTCTATGCCACCCCCCTCCAGTTCACTCTTCTCTTTGAAAAGTACAATTTCCCCATTGTTTTATAATCCCCCCTCCCCAAGTCCACTCCATTATGTAGCCTTCATTCTGGACCTCTGTCATGGCAATAATACCTAATCATATATCCCTTTTAAATAGTTATCTCCCTCATCTGTTTCAATGTACTATACATAATTTATCCCATCTTTCTCAGTCTCCCCGCAACCCCTATTTCAGTCCTGTTTTACAACTTTGGCACTAGGCAGTATTTGTCCTTTTGTGACTAAGATATTTCACTCAGCATAATGTCCTCCAGGATCACCCATTTTGTATACTATTGCACGAGTTCCTTGTTTTTCAATGCAGCGTAATTTTCCATTGTGAATATACCAGAGAATATACCATTTGTTTTTTGATGGGCAAATTGATTTTCTGTTCAATATATTTTGATATTCATACATATATTAAGATATTAATAACAATTCCTGCAATGTAACAAGACTCTTCCCACTTGTTCCACATGTTTCCTGTTTCCATTCATTTTCCTTCCTTCCTTTTATTTTTTATCATTTTTTGTGTATGTACCATTGAATCACATCTGACTGGTACAGGAGGAGATTGCCCCTCATTCTCCAGCAGAGCATCTGGTGGATTTGAACCACACACCTTTGAGATTGCAGCATTCATGCATCTTTCTTATCCACTCCCACCTTCTAAACTTTATCCCTGGGTGAATGCTTTTTTTTTTTCTCTTTTTTTTCCTTCTTTTGTCTCCTAAGGTTGATTGTTCAAAAACTGAGTACCTTCTTGATGTTACTATTGATCACCTGGTATGCATGTCTGTTGTTTGGCTCCAGGTTGAATCAGAGGGTTGAATCTTTCCTGTTTTGTCTTACTTATTTCAGAACATTATCCTGACAAAATGTCCACAAACTTCCCATAAGCTGCTGAAGGGGATCTTAAATGTTTCAAAAGGTTTAAGGACTTGAGAACTTCCTCTTTGGCACTATCAGGTAACAGTAAGCTTGTGTAGTTGGTGGCGTTTGAGCTGGGAGGAAATCAGCGAACATCCAGTTGCGGCTACTGAAACCCAATTTTAGAAGAAGTTTTTTAATTTTTATTTTTAAACATATACGCTTTGCTTCATTGCTTCCATTTGTTGGTGAATAATGCCAACGGTTAAACTCATTATTCCACTTGTGCTTTACACGGAACACTTTTCAAAGCCTGTCAACATCTGTTGTTTTATTAAATTTTCAGCAGTAGTGGGAAGGAGGGGGCTACTCAGCATCTGGGAAGCGGGAGGCCCTGAGGTTGGGGCAGGAGTAGAGTGTTCACCACCTGGCCTCCTCCTTACATGGCCTCATTCCTCCTCCTGGGTCCTTCTGGAAGGTCAGCAGCTATTCTGCAGGGTCATATGTCTGGGGGTGCTAGGGCGGTGTGAGAGGAGCTTAAAGCTGTGCAGGCGGTCTGTGCACCAAGCTGAGTGATTGCCTGAGGTCACTGCTGGCCGAATGTGATGACCTACACGCAGAAAATCATGCGCTTGCTGGGGTTGGAAGTCTCTAGGTCTAACAAGTTTTGACTCATCGGAAGCAGGGCGTTGCCCAGCGTCATGATCTCACTCTGGAGCTTGGTGTAAATTGCAGACAGTCAACCTCTATGTCATAAAGACGCATCACTCTTTCCGGACGCTTCCTTTTTGGTGTGTCCCCTGGAGTTAAAGCCATTTAGCTGGCCTCAGTCATTCCTGAAGCCTGGCCCTCCCTGCACTTGTCAGTGGTCTCTGAAGGGGAGAAGGACAGTGAATTCTGTTCCCCCCCCAGGCCCTCTCTAATCTACACACTAGCCACTGGGCTTTGCTCCAGCGATCTAGGCTTTCTGAGATAGGGCTAAGATCTAGGTAGCTTCCTATTTTCCTGGAAGGCTACATCTGACCGTGTACACATGCATGGAATTTGTGCGTAAATTGCCACTATTTTATGGAGGTCCATGTAGGATTTTTTTTAACAGCTATTAAAATTGTTGAAAACATATACAGAAAAACACACACCAACTCACATATTTACATGTGCAGTACAGTAACACTAATGATACACTTAGAGTTGTGCAATCATTTCTCACCTTCATCTTTTGCAAATTATTTCTCTGCTATTAATAGAAACTCACTGCCCCCTAAGATTTTTGTCTAATTAAGGCTGCTTTTAAAAGGAGATAATTTTTAACCCTTGTTCTCCTCCTCTTCATGCACACACATCCGGCTGTAATTATTCGGAGCAGAGCATATCTGTGATGCATGTAGCAGGGATTTGGTAAATGTTTATTAAATGAATACATAGAAATGAGTCCTATGTAATCACTCATTGTTTCAGTTTTCAGTGACAGCTGTAACAAAATACTACACGGTGTTTTAAAACAATAGATATGGATTCCTCCACAGTTTTGGAAGTCAGAAGTCCAAAAGCAGTATCATTGGGAAGGAATCAGTGTGTTGACAGGGTGAATTTAAAGAAATGGAAGCCTTATTTAAAAAATTCAAACAGGCCTCAGAAGAAAAGTCTTGACCATTTACCAAGCACCAATGGAGTGCCAAGCGTTACACAAAACTTAATTTAGTTCCTGCTCTTTTAGAGCAAGATTAACCATTCCTTGGGATCCATTTCTGCATGATTTTGACACTGTCATTCCTCTAATTAGCTTAAGAAACAAGTCACTCATTTCCATTACCACTGAGACAGAACTGATTCAGCTTAACCTCGTGTGGATTTTCAGAGGATGTAAATTTCTTGGGAAGAGATTGTCCATCTTTCTCCCACAGACTTGCTGGTGGATTTGAACTTCCAGAAAAGTGCCACCTTCGGGTTAACAGCACCACCCTCTACTGAAATAGATTTTGTAGGTTAATGTAGTAGCAATGATATCAGTCCAAGATGGGCCTGATTCAAGTAATAATCTTTGCAATTAATTACTAGCTTTGCATCAGAGAGCTGCACAATAAGGTTGACAGAAGAAGAATTGATGCCTTCAAGTTGTGGTGCTGGAGAAGAGTATTAAACATACTATGGACTACCAGGAAAACAAATAGATCAGTCTTAAAGGGGGTAAAACCAAGTTTCTCCTTCAAGGCAAGGATTTTGAAGCTCCATCTCACATACTTTGGGTGTGTGGCCAGGAGAGACTAGTCCTTGGAGAAGGAAATCATGCTCAGAATGCTGGAGGGACTGCACAGGAGAGGAAGACCTCAGTTGAGGTAGATTCACACAGTAACTGGAACAATAGGATTAGATTAGGTGTGTTAGTGAGACTGGCTCAGGACAGGGAAAGTTTCAGAGCTATTACACATAGGGTGGCTATGAGTCTCAGTCTTAATGATGTCCTGGGGCTGTTTCCACTAGTCCTTGGGTTGCAAAGAGCAGGCAGTTATTGAGGACAAATGAAGTTTCAGTATTTACTGTGAGGGCACAGGAATTGGCTCCAGTAAATCTGAAAGGCTCTCCTCCCTACCCTGGACCTTCTTGTTCAGTGACTCAATGGAATACAACAACAACAACAACTACTACAACAGGATAGTAGGTCAGTAGTGAGGTTGATTGACCCACTGTTGCACTGAAATGTCTGCTCTCACTAAAACCACCACCTGTTCTTCCTCCTCTGAAGCCTTTATCTCATCCTCTTCCACCTCTAAAACCACCACCTCTACCTCCATTTCATAATGGCTTGCCTCTGGAAATCCTATGAACCTGGAGAAAGGATGAAAGTCACACAGGTGAAAGTCATACAGGACTTTTGTTCATAGGGTCGCTATGAGTCATCTACGATTCAATGGCACACAACAACAACAGCAGAGAGTGAGCGAGCAGTTGACCTAGTAGACAGAAAGCCATGCTCCTAAGCCAAAGGTGGGTGACTGTGCTCTGTGGCCCTCAGGCCTGCCTTTAGTTGTTTTTGGTGAACCATTCTTCTAGGTCTGTAACTGGTATGTCCACTTGCTGTACAGAAGTAACTCGTGGTTGCTGTGAAGCTGAACACTGTGACACAGATGAGTCAAATGCAAGAATGGTTACGCATGGTGGACAGTGTTTGGTGGATCTCCCCCAATTAAAACAAGCTCAGAAGCAGGAATGGCATCCACTTCCATAATCGCTTGCCTCTGGAAACCCTATGAACTTGGAGAAAGGACGAAAGTCACACAGGTGTCCAGGACTTTCGTTCATAGGGTCATCATGAGTCCCCTACGACTCAATGACAATTAACAACAATAACAACCACCACCTCCATTTCTGCCACCTCTTCATCCCCGCACCCAGCCTCACCCCTGGGACCCTCACTGCCTCTTGGAGGTCCTTCTCACCTGGATGTGGAGGTAGAAACCTTGGCAATTTCAGCAGCTTAAATTGATCTTCTGTATATAATATCTTTGTTGTTGTTTTAATTGTTCTAATTGGTTTTGGTCAAACATTCTCCTAAGTGGTATAGCACTGGTCTGTCCATTTGCCGTACAGAGGTAACTCATGGTTGTTCTGATGCTTAACACTGTGACACTGTGTCAAATGTTGATAGTGGGTACCGATGGCGGACAGTGTTTGATGGAGCTCCTCAATTAAAACAAGCTTGGCAGCAGAGTGGCATTCACTTCTGAAATAGCTTGCCTCTAGAAACTCTATAAACTTGGAGAAATGATGAAAGTTATACAAGTGTTCAGGCCTTTCGTTCATAGTGTCACTATGAGTCATCTACAACTCGACAGCACTTAACAACAACAGTAACATAATATCTTTAGGCTGTTGGTTTAAAGACTAACGTGTACAGGATTCAAGTCATGCTCTTTTAAATTACTTCCTATACATCTGAAAGTTGGAAAATGAATAAGGATGACAGAAACAAAGGCAACAGCTTTTTGAGTTGTGATGTTGGAAAGAATACTTCCTATCCTGTCAAAAGAAAAGAACACACTTGTCTTTCAGGAAGTCCAGCTAGGATAATCCTTGGAGGCAGGAATGGTGAAATGTTGTCTCACATGTATTGGGTGTATTTTTGGGAGGGGTCAGTCCTTGGAAAAAAGGCATTTTGTTGGGAAAGGCAGAGGATCAGAGAAAGATAGGAAGACCCTCAACAAGATGGATTGATACAATGATTGTAACAATTGGCTCCAGTGTCTCAGAGATGGTGAGAAGGGCTTTGAGTTGTAGTCAACTCAATGACACCTAATAACAAAGTTATCCAGGTATTTTACCCAACTTTCCAATTTGTTTTTTTTTTTAAACAAGCAAGAGCATTGAAGATACTGTCTTTTCATTTATGACACTTTTTTTTAAACAAATGATGCCATCTTCCCAGGGATTCATCGACTCTCCTAACGCAAGCATTCTTTCTCGACGTCCCTGGTCTTGGAATTCGTTAAAGATTCCCCCACCAGATACACCTCTGATGCCTCTAAATTTACTGCCTCCAGATCACCACCATCAAAGCATCCACGACCTCTGCCTTTGAAACAAAAAGATATGCTCTCTCCAGAAGTGCTTCATGCATCTCTGGTCAGATAGATTTATTCTCCCCCCGCCCACCCCCCAGCAAAACATTTTAATATCCTAAAACATTCTCATTTGGCACCTGATTAGCATTGAATAGAAACCTTTGACAGCTAAATGCTTATCTATTTTCATCAAGGGTTACTTCTTGGAGTTCAAATTCAAGCTCATTGTTCCCCTGAATTGGAGTTGACCCACAGCTGAACCTGTAACTCACATGGGATATTTCCCATTTTTATCTCTTTCTCTGATAGATTTAAACCACCAGAGGCTTAGTCTCTGGATTAGCATTCAATGACCTATGAAATGCTCCTTCAGAACTCTTGGAGGTAGGATGTGGATATATTTTCGGCACCATTTTTCCGTTACACCTCACAAAGAAATTAAAATCACTAAGAAGGCTGGTGGAGGAGAGTACACGTGTGTTCTCAAACACCCTTAAAATGGATGTTGCTTCATGGGGAGAGCTATTGTGCCACAATGAGAATCTATGAAGACTCTGTTATACTGTCTTAATATTGCTTTGGACAATGTAATAACTAGGAATAATCACCTCCTTTGTTCTTAGAGGGAACTCTGGTGGCCTTGCCTGTAGGGAGCTTGCTGCTAGCCCCAAATATGGCACCTCCTGGTGGTTCAAATCCACTAGTCATTCTCCTAGAGAAACATGGGCAATCTCTTCCTGTGTGATTTACAGCCTCCTGAAAACCCACTGGAGGGGCAGCTGTGAGTGGGTTCTAACTCAACAATAATGAGTTGACTTTTCCCTTAAAGGAGGAGCACTTGTAGCACAGTAGATGAACACTTGGCTGCTAACTGAAAGGTTGGTTCTTCAAACCTACCATCTGCTCCATAAGAGAAAGTTATTTGCTTCCACAAAGATTTATAATCTTTGAAGCCTTATGGGAGCGGTTCTACACTGACTCTCTCCTATAGAGTTTCTGTGAGATGGAATCCACTTAAGGCAATGGATTTCGTTTACTAGAGTTCAAGAGTTCTAGCCCTACCAGACCTATGCTCACCCTGCCCAAAGCAGGTCTCTGATTGCAATCTTGTATTTCAGTAGCATGATGTATCTGTTTTAGTAGCATGAAAAAGAGACTGCTGTCCCGTGGTCCAGCCTTGTTCTAAGAGTACCGTGGGGTGTCTCTTCCAGAATGGGTCACATTAGTCACTCTTCCTCTTTGCCACCAGCCTTTATTGCTGCTGCTCATGACTGGTGAGTGGGCCGGGCAGAAACATCCTTCACTGTGGTTTGCAGGGAGATAAGGGAGTGATAGCTAATTGGAAAAGGTCAGATGGGTGATAAAGGTCAGCTAATGAGGAACCTGTCTCCTGATAGATGAGCTGCAGTGGAACTTGGGGGTTTTGCTTTTTGCACTCCCTAAACCCCTCAGATAGCTTTTCCCTTAACCACATTGTGAGCAAGAAAAGGTAGTTGAAACTACATTTGAAGATTGTTGAAATGGCAAATATTTCACTACTTAACATATTTTAGATAGTTAGAAAAGAAAGAACAAAAATGAAAAGGGAGAAGATAACCGAATTTAGAATTTAGAAGACAGGGAGCTCTGGTGGTCTAGTGCCAAGAAGCTGTGCTGCAATCCTGAACACATGGGGTTCAAGGCCACCAGATGCTTTGTGGAAGAAAGATGAACAATCTCCTCCCGTGCCACTAACTGCCTCTGAAAATCCACCAGAATATCAGGTATGGGTTAGTTCCAACTCTACGGTACACAACAACAACAACAACCACCTCAAAGCACAAATGGTTTGTGCTCAATGCGAATCTAACAGTTGATAGTTTGAATCCATGCCTGGTGCCCAGAATCACCTCAGAAGAAAGATCTGGTGATCAACTTCTGTAAATGAAGCTGTAAAAAAACCCCCAAAAACCAAAACCAAAAAAAAAACCAAAAAACTCTCTTGCACTCATCCCTGTTTAAATTTAACTCTCAAACTTCCTAGAAAAAAAAGTTTGTGATAAAGAAAGACAGCTCTGGGAGAAGTGTAAATGTTTAGGTCATCACTGGCCTAAAAAATGCAAGCACTTACACTTAAGCCAATCCTAAAGCCTTACTTTTACACAGTCCATGTCCTGCCACATAAATAAATGATAATCACTTTGTACATCTTGTACTGTATATAAATTGGTCACTGTTAGGCCCAGACCAAGTGCAAGGGGCAGAATAAAGGATTCAAAGAATACAACATGTCAACAAAGGGAGTGAATGGCCTCACGCACCTGGCTGAACCGCAATTGAATGTCCCTCCCTTTCCTCCCTATAAAAACCTGCCACAACCCACGTTGGGTGGGTGTGGCTTCCATTCTCTCTCTCTCTCTCTTCTTGCTCTTCTCTATCCCCACACCTCAAGGAATCTCACCGGGAACTCCCTTAATAAAGCTACCTTTAAGTTTTCTTTCTTTCTTTCTCTCTCTCTGGTTCCTCTTGAGTCTGAAACCTAACATTTGATGCATGAAATCCAGGAGATGAGTTAAGACGTTCTGCACCCCTGTCCTTCTTCAGGGTGAGTGTGGTGCCCCCTTGCTCTCTCTTGAACCAACCAGTTCGCAGTGTCAAGACCTCAAACGACAACATTCAGCCCCTTTTCCACTCCCGTTCTGTGTGTATGTCTGCTAACTGAATGCTTTGAGCATTTGTGAAAAAGCTCTACAGCTGACACTACTCCAAAGCCATGGAGTTTGATGGGTTCCCACTCACAGTTCTGTGGTTTTGTTATATGGCTTAGTGGCAATATGGAGGATCCTCTAGGGACCTCAACTGGGCCTGTGCTTGATACAGGCATGTCTATGGCTAAGACACACTATTACCCTTTGAGGGGCATGGCCAGAGGGATGCCTATATGGACTGAGGGACAGACCCTCTGTTGTCTGTTTCCACTCATTTTGTGTTTATGTCTGGTTGTCAGTAGTGTCCACTTTTTCTGAACTACTCATTCTTCCTGTACACTGCTACCTCTATTCTGGAAGAGTCCTTGCTGGGAGCTATCTGGTATCTCCTCCCATCGAGAACTCTTTGCCTCTGTTATTCTCCTGACTTTGGCCTTCTCTCCTCCCTCTTCCTCTCCACTCTCGAACTCCTTTTCTGACTTCTCTTACTTCCTCAGAAAGGCCCATTTGCTCGTAAAATTGCCCAGGCACTGTTCAGAATAGTCCCCAGACATTTTGCCTCTTGGTATTTTAAGCTCCCTTGGGAATCACATCTGTTACTGGACTCCTATCTGCACATATACCAAAAATTGCAGATCTGCATCATGAGCCCACCCAAGCACCAGGTGCTTCTTCCAGGCTATTGAACATGATAGGGGACACCCACGTCATCTTTAGCCTTTCCCAGAATCTGAGGCTTCTGGCTTTCAGAGGATACTCTGAATCTTGCCTGCCCTCATTCATAGACCTGACACCATGGATAGCCAAATGTCTAAGCCCCAAGGGACAGTTTCTTGGGCTGCCTTCTCTTAAAACTTTCAAACTTGGACCTGTCTGAGGACCTCCGCCCCAAGAGACTAATCTTTTGCTGTAACTGAGCATGGCCACAATACCAGCTAAATAACAACTCTCGATGGCCTGAAAATTAGACTTTTGATTTCAATAGCCTTCAAGATCTTGACAATTTCTGCCAATGGACTCAGAGATGGCCTATGTCCAAGCTTTATTTTACTTTCACTCCCGTCTCTCTCTCTCTCTCTCTGAAAGATCTGCCAACCTGTGCAGGTTCTCTTAGTCCAAACCCCTTCACTGATTAAGTCTCCCCAAACCATATCATCCCCTTCCCTTCCTCCTATGCAGGACTCATCCTCATTCCCTGTGGATGACCCTGCCTTCTCAGACCCTGCAGACTTCCACTGTCAGTTTGTTCCTCCCCACTACCCACTGGCCCTCTCGGAACCTGCCCCTCCTTCTGCTCCTTCTGCTTTAACTAGCCTAGACTCAACTACCCCCCATCCTCACATCTCAGGTTGCCAGCCACACCCAGTCCTGTCAGACTGAGTCTTTCCTCTGTCCCTCTTCAGGAAGTTGCAGGTGTGAAGGGTCTCATTCCCATCCATGCACCTTTCTCTCTAACTGATCTTTCTCAAACTGAAAAAGACTCCACAATCTATAGCAAAGAGTTTAAGTACCTTGTCAAGACCTACTATCTCCCCTGGCATGACCTTTTTGTTATGCTGTCCTCTACTCTGACACCAGACGAAAAAGCGCATGTGCTCACTGCCACTTAGCAGCAGGTAGACCAAGTGCACCCAAGCCATCCCCTGGCAAGAGCCAAATTGGACATACCAAATTAATATGGCAGCAGGAAGAGACGGTCAAGGCACGACCATACAATTCTGTGTCTGTTGGCTGGCCAACATGCCATCTCCCATAAAGCAGTCAATTTGGATAAGCTCAAAGAGATTACCCAAGCTAAGGATGAAAACCTAGCCACTTTTCTTAACCATCTCACCAAAGCCCTAACTCGGTATACCCACGTAGAACCTACCTCCCCAGCAAGGGCCACTATCCTAGCTACTAATTTTATCATCCAGTCAGCCCCTAATATAAAAAAGAAACTAAAAAAGGCTGAAGATGGCCCCAAACACCCAGCTGAGACCTAGTAAACATGGCCTTTAAAGTTTTCAGTGCTTGAGAGAAACAGGCAGAGGCTGATAGGGAAATGCGTGTCTGACAGAAGGCAAAATCTGCAAGCCCAAGCCATGATAACTACCCTATGTCTGGCAGTGGTAAAGAGTCAGAAAACATCTCTTTATGCAACAAGCCAGTTACCTCCTGGTGCATGTTTTAAATGTGGCAAAGAGGAGCCATTAGATTAGCTACTGCCCTGACCCTTGACCTCAAAAATGACCTTGCCCAATCTGTGGGCCACTGGGCCACTGGCAGGCTGACTGGCCTTCAGCACCTAGTTGAAGTAGGGTAGTCCCTCCAGAGGACCCAGTCCCTATCCTGGCCGACCTTCTGAACCTGTTGTTGTTGTTGTTATGTGCTGTCGAGTAGTTTGCAACTCATAGCGACCCTGTGTACAACAGCCCTAAATC
>NW_006399786.1:15715702-15750296 GCF_000299155.1 Elephantulus edwardii | reverse complement strand
CTCCAGTGCCTAGTATGTCAATATTTATGCGTTCCATTTCTTTCTTAACAATTTCTAATTTTCCTACATTCATGGTTCTCACATTCCATGTTCTAATCACTAGTGTCTGCTTACAACTGTTCCTCTTCTTTTGTATTTCCGTACTGAAAATGGAAGATGCTCCCGTTTGACAACCCCTATCACCCTTGCTGAGCCAGGGTAACACTTCAGGTAGCAAGTAAGCGAGTTTCCTTTCTGGTTGACATGGGAGCTACCTTTTCATTGCTTTTCTCAGGTCCTTTTCCCCCCTTCACATGTCTCAGTAACGGGTGCTAATGGCCTCCCTTGCAAGTCTCTTACCACTCAGCCCCTTCTCATTACTTTTGACAAATGAGTACTCACCCATTCCTTTCTAATTATCCCTAAACGTCCAATTCCTTTGCTAGGAAAGGACCTCCTGTCTAAACTTGGAGGTGTGTTTCACTGGGAGTCAAGCAAACATAGTTCACCTGACCAGCCTTTAGTTCTATCCCTCTTAAGTGCTCCTTCCCTCTGACCCCCTTTCTACACTGCCTCTATCACCATTGTCAAACCCATTGTATGGGATTTTTCCACTCCATCTATCTGTAGCCTCTCACCACCAACCTGTTCTTGATACCCTGAAAGACTCCTCCTCTTTTCCTGATAGACCCCAACTCCTTATCTCCACACAACACCTGAGGTTTAAACACATTATTACTTGCCTACTTTCTAGTAAGCTTCTTATCTCCATAAACTCTCCATGTAATACCCCAATCCTACCAGTTAAGAAAACTGAACTCCATCTACTCTTCCACAAAAATCCTCATATTTCTGCCTCTCAATCACCATCCCTTAATCCAGTCACCCTTCAAGCTCTTTACTTCCCTCTCTATCTGACCAACCTGTTACTAATCCAGACCATAACTATTGACAGAAGCTATTGTATGACCTCTGAAGGTTACCATTAGGCAGCCTATGCTGTAGGTTCCATAAACAGGGTGTAGAAAGCATCAACTTACTTCCTATTTCCTTAGCCCATATCTGAGCAACACCTTGTTCATCATCCTTTCTAAGGCCCTTTGAGCTGATGTACTGCTGCAGTTCCTGCACAGCCATAACCTACCCACTGAACCCCATCTTTTAGCATCATATTTTCCTTATCTCTCCCTCCTTAGACAATTATTCTGGGAACACACAAACCACTGCATACCCAGACCCTTGCTTGAAAGTCTAGACCAGACAGCTGGAGTCACCCCAGGTGATGCTGTCCTCATCAAACAGTGTGCACCCAAACCTCTTCAGTCATGCTAAGACAGAACTTAACGCAGTCATCCTGACTACCCCCCACAGCAGTTAAGGTCATAGGTATCACCTTTCCCAAGTCAAACATGATCCACTCACCGAGCAGATCTCCTACTCTTCTCAAATGGTGGGCCCTATTACTCTTCATCTTAATCAGATCCCAAGCCCTAAATAGCTCTTCATATTGTTACTAATCACTCATTCCCTGCCTTTATAATTCTTACTTCACAGGATAAAAGAAATAACCAACTTAACTGTGAACCAGCTGTTGCTATTACATCCATATTCTCCCCTGGCTACTGATCCCAGGCCAACCCAGTTCAGCCTCTGAGTCCCAGATCTTTGCCCCTGTTCAGCAGGAAGTGGCTAGAATAAAGAGACATTGCCCTTTTTCCCCCACTAAAGGGTCTGGAAGGCCCTCTATGAGGTGGATTGATTCAGTGACTGGGGTAATTGGGATGGGTGTGTTGGAGACAGAGCGGTTGGCACAGGATAGAGCAGAGTTTAGGGCTGTTGTACATAGGGTCACTATGAGTTGCAAGCGACTCGATGGCACATAACAACAACAACCAAGGGGCTGGAATGTTAGGCCCAGACCAAGGTCAAGGGGGAGAATAAAGGATTTAAAGAATATGAGATGTCAACAAAGGGAGTGAATGGCCTTGCCCACCTGGCTGAACCACAATGGGATGTCCATCCCTTCCCTCCCTGAAGACCCTGATATAAAAACCTTCCCCAACCCACTTTGGGCATGGCTTCCCTAGTCTATCTCTCTCTCTCTCCAGACCAAGGAGTCTCACCTGGGAGGCCCCTTAATAATGCTATCTTTAGGATTTCTTTCTTTCTCAAGTACCTGACCCAACAGTCACAATTACAATGAACTCGTCTCTGAATTCGTCTCTCCAGAGATATCATTGCTGATGTCAGATGGATCTTGACTGAAAAGCAGAAAATATCAGACTGTCTATTTGTGTTTCATTGACTATGCAAAGGTATTTTACTTAAAAGCAATAAAAACAAAAAAGGTATTTGACTGTGTGGATCATAGCAAACTATAGTTAACCTTGAGAAGAATGGGAATCCCAGAACATTTAATCATGCTCATACAAATCCTATACCTAAACCAAGAAGCTATTGTCCAAACAGAGCAAGGGGACATTGCATGGTTTAAAATCAAGAAAGATGTGCATCAGGATTGTATCCTTTCTCCGTACTTATTCAATTTGTATGCTGAACAAGTTATTTGAGAAGCTGGACTCTATGAAGAAAACTATGTCATCAAGATAGGAGGAAGACTTGCCCATCAACAAATGAATGGATAGAGAAGCTCTGGTATATTCACACGATGGAACACTATGCTGTATTGAAAAACAAGGAACTCATGAAATAGTATATAATGGGTGATCCTGGAGGATATTATGCAGAGGGAAATATCTCAGTCACAAAAGGACAAATATTGCATAATGCCTTGTTGTAAAACGGGACTGACCTCGGGATTGACGGAAGACTGAAAAAGAGGGGATAAATAATATATACGGCATCGAAACAGATGAGGGAGGGAACTGTTTAAAAGCGATATATGTTTAGGTATTATTGTCATGACAGTAGTCCAGAATGAAGGCTGCACAATGGAGTGGACTTGTTGGGGAGGGATTGTATAACAATGAAAGAATTTTTCTTTTATTTTTCAAAGAGAAGAGTGGATTGGTGGGGGGAGGGAGAGGGCAGGGAGAAAAGTGCAACAATGAGTGAACGGAAACCCTAAGTCTCTGTAAACTTTCATTAAAATTAATAATAAAAAAAAGATAGGAAGATTCATCAACAACCTGTGTCACATACCTTGCTTGCTGAAAGTGAAAACAATTGAAATACTTGCTGCAGAAGATCAAAGACTTCAGCTGTCAATACGGATTTTATTTCAACATCAAAAAGACAAAAATCCTCACCACTGCACTGATAAGTAATATCATGATAGATGGAGAAAAGATTGAAATTATCAATTATTTCATCTTACTTGGATCCCTAATCAACATCCTTAGGACTAGCAGTCAAGAGATCAAGAGGTGGATTAAAAAAAAAAAAAGAGGTGGATTTCACTGGGAAAGTTTGTCACCTCTTCAAATTACTGAGGAGCAATGATGTTCAGTTTGAAGACTAAAGTGCACTTGATTCAGTCCATGATCTTTTCAATCACTTACTAGGGTATCCAAGAACTGTACAATACATAAGGATGATAGGAGAAAAAAAAATGATGTTTTTGAATTTCGGTCTTGGAGAAAAGTACTGAATATCCCATAGACTGCCAAAAGAACAGACACATACATGTCTTGAAGAAGGCATAGCCAGAGTGCTCCTTAGAGGCAAAGATGGTGGAAGTTTGTCTCACATATTTTGGGCATGTAGCTAGAAGGGAGTATTCTTTGGAAAGAACATCATGCTAGATGGAGGGCCAGAGAAAAAGAAAGAGACCCTCAATGAGATTGATTGACACAGTGACTGAAGCAATGGGGCCATGATGTCAGAGATGATGAGGATAGTTCAGGCTCAGATTTATTGTTCATAGGGTTACTGTGAGATGTACTCAACCTGGCATGTAACAACAACAAAATCTTTTCAGAGCAGTACTCCCCATTTGTGAATGGCTTTTCCCCATCCAATTAAACTTTTAACTTTAAGTGATTTATTGATCAGATTCCCCCCCCCACCTCCAATATCACCAAGAAGACTTAGTCTCCTTGATTAGAAGGGAATAGTTTGTAATCAGTTGTAATAGCCATCATAGGAAACTAATATACCAGATGTGGGGGAGGGGAAGAAAAAAGCAAGGGAATCCCTCAGAGTCCGAAGTCCTCTGACCTCTCTTTGACCAGCATTTCTGGGCTTGTGTGGTCAGGAAGAATCTGTTCTGTAGTTTGAGCAGGAATAGCCAGTAGGAATTGAGCTGTAATAAAACTAATAAAGGATTAAAAAAATAGTCTGTAGAATTGTGGGAATCAGAAGTAGAACATCCCACATCCAGATGTCTTGATGGTGTACATGGAATTTGCTATGGGTCTCAGAGACCAGGAGTGGACACAGCCTTCTCCAGAGGAAGCAGCAGCTCTGGACGACCTTGCTGACATGGGATGTGAGGGTCCCAGTTGTTGGGGTTGAGGTGAGTTCATGCAGCTGTTGAGCTGGAGGCCATAACTGTTGGAACTCAGAAATACCAAGGCCCATCCTGCTAATCCTGCTAAGGGGATGAATGTTTGGACAAGAAGGGGCTAGAATCTGGAGTTCTCCTACCCTAAAGTGGATGTGAGGAGGAGCCTGGGACCAAGGACATAAACTGAGGTCTAAATTTGCTTAGTTCAAGTTTCTTCTGAACTCAAGACAATGGAGGTGGAGGAACCAGGCCTGGAGTGCTACTTCTCTGGGGAGGAAGTTCACAGGGTGAAGAGAAAAGCTACCAGGTGCTGTGGGGCTTGGATCATGGCTGGGAGCCCCTCCATCAAGCCTGGGAGCCCTTCTTTCAAGGCTGGAAGCCCTTGTACCAAGGCTGAGAGTGTAGGGGCTAAGAGCCATAATCCAGAGCCAGAGACTTGGAGGCAGGTCGGCACCCACAGCCAGCCTTTCCCAGGGATCAGAGTCTTTTCAATGCAATTGGGAGCTGAGGTTTCTAGTCCCTTTATATCTTCTGGCTCCTAGAAAGAGATGAGTGTTTCTGGAGGTCAGAAAGGCTTCTGGGTCTTTCCATCACCAGGGGCATGAGAGGTGAAACTGGCCTTGAGCCTGTGCATCTCTGAACACTTTTCTGTGACCTCTTCCTATTGATCGCGCACAGAACAGTGGGCAGAACTCATCCAGCCTAACACATCCGCCACGTGCGCCAGAGTGGCCATTTGGCATTTTTTCTTCAACTTCATGGGAGAATGAAGCTCAGGTCCTGTCAAACTAGCAAGAGACAAGGAAGGCATTAGTGCAGCATGAGGAAGGGGGTTATGGGCAATACCCAGCAATTAGAGCATTCCAGCACTTTCCTGCAAGGTGTCTCCCTAAGGAGACAAACCTATTATTCCATTCACTTTGCCAGAAGGACAATTAAAAAATCTGCAGTGTAGACAACAGTGACAACTCCTGGGTTCCTTCTTATTTCTGTCTCTTTCAGTTTCTGTCTTTGTTGCCCCCCCCCTTTTTTTTTCTTTCTCTCTTTCATACTGCTTTGCTTTCTGTCCTTGACTCTTTCTGTCCCTCTTTCTCTCCACCACTTGTGCCTGTCTGTCTTTCTCCCTCTCCCCTCCCCCACCGCCCCCACCTCTTCAGTTTATTCAATCAGAGAAAGCTCCAGGGCATCACAGGAAACACCTGTGCACAGATGCTGTCCAGGCACTCTTCTATTTTCTCATACTTCCTTACTTATTCTTTCTTTTTAGAAACTTACTGTCATTTGTGGCAGAAAAGTCCCTCACATATTGTCATCCTTTTTATCAGCAGACATCTACTAAACCCCTTCCTGCTGCCTCCCACTCCTCACCCTTCCTCACCCAGGCAAAGAAGTCTTAGCTGTGAGAGACAGCTAGGGTGGGTGGTGCTCAGAGGTCCAGTTCCTCATCAGAGACTCCTAAGAAGCGACTCTGTGATAAGAGGTGTTACAGGCCACTTCCCAGGAGAACTTCTTTTACATGGATTAGGGCTGCATTGGGATCAACAGGCCACTTCCCAGGAGAACTTCTTTTACATGGATTAGGGCTGCATTGGGATCAACAAATGTTGTCTACTCTTTTACCTCTTACCACTATTTGGATTGTCACATGGCCATCAGCACTCTTGGCACCAGCAGCAGTCAGGAGATCAAAAGAAAAATTGCATTAGGAAATTTGATGTCAGGAGCCTCACCAGATTGCTAAAAGGCAATGATGCCATCCTAGAGATTAAGGTATGCCTGATCCATAGTCTTTGCAATCACTTCTTATGCATTGAAGAACTGGACAATGATGAAGGATGATAGAAGAATGGATGCCTTTGAGCTATGGTGCTGGAGAAGAGTATTGACTATGCCATGGAACGCCAAGAGAACAAACAGGTCTGTCTTGGAGAGGGTGAAACCAAATTGCTCCTTGGAGGCAAGGATTCTAAAGCTCTGTTTCACGTACTTTGGGCATACTGCCAGGAGAGACCAGTCCTTGGAAGGATGGAGGGTCAATGTTGGAGAGAAAGATCCAGGATGAGATGGTTTGATACAGTCATTAGGGTAATGGGGTAGGTGTGTTGGAGACAGTGAGATTGGCTCAGGATAGGGCAGGTTTTGGAGCTATTGTTCATAGGGTTGCTCTGAGTAGCAGTTGACTCAATGGCACTTAACAACAACAACATATGTATTTTATGAGGATGTAATTCCATCTGTGGTTTTCATTAACACATGTTGTTGTTAAGCTGACTACAACTCACAGTGACTATGAACAACAGAGAAAAACCTTGTCCTTTCCTTCACTCTGAATCTCCAACATGGTTAAACCCATTGTTACAGACACTATGTCAAGTCCATCTTATTGAGGATCTTCCTCTCTTTTTTTGACCCTCTGCTTTTCCAAGCTTAATGTCTTTTTCCAAAGACCCCTCCTGACAACATGCTCAAACTATGTGTGATAAAGTTTCATCATCATTGCCTCTTAGGAGCACCCTGGCTATACTTCCTGTAAGACAGATTTGTTTGCTCTTTCGGCAGCCCACAGAGTAGTCAGTTCTGTTCTCCAGCACCACAATTCAAAAGCGTGGATTCTTCTTTGGTCATTCACTAACACATAAATCTCAGAACTTTCAAGGTGTTGAAAATGGAAAATAATGATATCCAAGCACATCAAAGAAAATGATGGTATCATTGTATAGTTGCTGAAAATCATGTTGTTGTTGATTGCCATCGAGTTAAGCACGACTCATAGTGACTCTGAACAAAAGGCCTGAAGCCTTTCTTTAACTATCGTCATTTATCAACGTTCATAGTTTCCAGAGACACATTGTTTAGGGAGTGGATGAGACTCCTGCTTCCAAAAACTATTATTGGAAAAGCAAAATATAGCCATGAAGATTAGTAAGAAATTAAATAATGGACATTCATTAAACTTTTTTTAAAAAGAGGCTAATTCTCATTCTTAGTTATTGCTTTGGACACCTCACCACACCAATGCCTTCTCAAACAAATATTTACTCGTCTAGTCCTCATTGCGAAATCCCACACCCTCCACTCCTCTAATTGATGCATGGCTATGGCCAAGATTGGGCTAGGGACACCCTGGGGATTGGGCGTCAGAATGACCACACCACATTCCTCATGCCCTCACACCTCCATCAGCCCCATTCACCTCTGAGTGCCCTATCTTTCTCCAACAGGCAAAAAGGAATCGCACTTCAGGAACCAGGACTCTGGCCTTTTCGTACCACTTTATTGAGAGCAAATGATTTATTCAAAGGCCTCCTTGGGCCAAACATGTACCCTCGTGTGGAAGTTTGAGTGGCAGGTCATGGTTACCAACTTCTTCCAAGACTTCAAACAAAACAATGAGAAAATGGTGGAGTCTCTGTCTCCTGGGCACCAGCCGGTGGTCATTTTCTATGAAGATTACCCAACTGGGGGCCATGAGCTAGGCTGAAAATCATAGCCTAGCCAAACTGAAACATCTGCCCTAGGTACCTTTTAAGGGAACTGGGGAACCCATAATAATTTTCCATTAGCTATCACATTTCCCATTGCCAGCTGTGAGAGATGGATCATTGTGTAATTTAGAACTAATTACCCAGGTGCTATTTTCCACAGATATGAGTTCTGGTGGCTTGGCGGGGAGGAGCTGCACTGCCAATCCAAAGGCAGGTAGTTTGAATCCACCAGCTGCTCCATGGGAGAAAGATGAGCAGTCTTCTCCTTTATGATTTACAGCTTCTGAAAAACCTGAAGGGTCAGCTATGGTTGGTTTGGACTTGATGGTACACAGCAACAATGCGCCTCTCCTTATTGAATCCCAGGCACTGTATAAGCAGTTTATGTAATAAAATCACTTTCTCTTACTACAGTCTTATGAATAGCTACTTGCACCTGAGGGAAGAAAGATGGAGAGATGCCAAGTAACTTGTCCAAGGTCACACAGCTGGTAAGTGGCAGAATGGAGGTGGCCTATGATGTGCTGTCTCATTCCTGTACTTCCTGTAGGGCCTGGGGAAATAATATTGGTGTTTCTGTCCCTGGTGCCCCTGACAGGCCATATTCACAGGCCTGACTTTATGGACATGTGTCCTTGGGAGAGTGTCCAGACCACAGAAGAGATTGTCAAGGCTCTGAGAACATGTGGTCATCTCCACCTTGGTCTTTGAGGAATGTGGGGCCCTGGAAGGAAGGGAGGGTCTGATCTAGCGGTCCAGTAACCAACCATCTGTGTTTTTTGGTGAAGTTTCTTCAGGCTTTGTTACCACAATACATTTCTTTTCAGAGAATTTCTATTCTCAGTTCAGCACACCGGACCTCTTATTTGTTGGCTGCATTCTTTCTGGTTTCTGTTTAACTATGTTGGGTATTGGCTCGACTAGCTGCTGTTATATATTTGTTTCATTTCCAAAAATAGTGTTTGGGTGGGAAGCACTGTTTATTTAGTCTTTTCTTTGACAAGCATCACTGTCAAGCACCGGCTACTAAGCTAAGTCCTCTGGGGGATTGCTGCTCGGGGCTGTTGAGTTCTGACTCACGACGGCTCTACGTGCTCAGAGAGGATCTGCTCCACGGGCTGCTTCTGAGGCTGTGACCTTGCAGAAGCAGATCACCTTCTAGAAGACTGGTTTCTGAGGGGCCTTTGTGTGGCTTCCAGTCAAATGCTTAACTATTTGCACCAGTGAGGGGCTCCTCCATGGAGCTTTACTCTTTGGATTATTAGAGTCTATTAGTAGTCTCTGTGGGAGCTCTGGTGGCCTAGTGGTTAGAAGAAGCTGTGCTGCAAACCCAAAGGCATGTGGTTTGAATCCACCAGTTGCTCCACAGGAGAAGGATGGATGATCTTTTCCTGTGTGATTAGCTGGCTCTGAAAACTCGCTGGAGGATCAGCTATGGGTTGGTTCTGGCTTGAAGGTAAACAACAACAAGATGATATTGTCCCAGAAATAAAGAAAACATTACATGGAGTGCTATAAGCTCATTGTCACCAAAGTGCTATAGGATTTCAGACAGAGATCACAGAGGAAATTTCAGGAAAGAGATAGAGTAAAAAATAGATAAATTAAGGTGTCAAACCTGTTGCTGTTGAGTCAATTCCAATTCATAACAACTGACCCTCTAAGACAGTATAAAACTGACCCTATAAAACAATTTATACCAGTTTATAATGTAGTATTTACAGAACTAGAGTGTTGCATCTTGTCCTGTGGAGCAGCATGTAGCTTGTAAGCACTGACTTTCTGATTAAGAGGATGAGTGCTTAACCACTTTGCCACCAGAGATCCCCAAATACTGTGATTTACATAGAATCAATCTTGTAATCAATCTCATTTTGCTTCTTCCTCTTAAACAGTAAAGATGTGGGTGTCCAGGTGACTGACAGCTCTGCTTTGCAAGGTCGTTTAGATGCCCAGTTTTGTTCTGTTTTCTTGTTTTGCTCCACTGTTCTGGAGGAACGTGTTGTCATTGGTAGTCACTACATTTTGGGGAGGATGGAGAAAGAATGCGAGAACACACAATGGACACTTTAAGGCTAAGACTCAGAAATGACCCATCTATCCTGTGGGCCAGAATTTGGTCACTTGGCCATATAGTCCATATAGTTATAGTAGGGGTTCTAGTCTTACTCTATTGTAAGTGGGTTCTGATACAAATTGAAAGTTGAATATATCTTTTGTTTTTCCAGTTTTCCTTGTTACTGCAGCCTATTGTCACCAGTAATATCAATGTGTCATCAGCTTCTCTGTGGGAAGACGGGCAATCTCATCCTATGCAATTTACTGCCTCTAAAAATCCAGTGGAGGGTCACCTATGGGTCAGTTCTGACTTGACAGCACACACCAACAATATTATGTTTATAAATCAGTCACTGTCTTTAGGTGCTGGCAGCATTACATGTAAACATATAGATATGATGACAACAGCAAATTACATGCTGCACCATTTTAATGTAGTACATGTCACAACAACAGTATATCATAACTACAGTGTGTTGTAAGTTGAGGACCACCTGTATATAATAAGTCTATAACAAGATGACCAGTGGTCAAGTCAAAAGTCTGGTATGAAAGAATGATGTAGTGGAGGGATTCTTGCTTTGTCATTTTCATAATGAGTTTAGTATTAGTTATTAGAGTGTGAACAGAGTATTGCTAGGGAGAAACTAGGAAGGAAGGATTACTTGTTCTGTTGTTATGTCGAGTCAGAACCAACTCATAGTTGACCTTCCAGCAAGTTTTCAGAGGCAGTAAATCACACATGAACAGATTTCCCATATTTCTCCCTCAAAACAACTGGTGGCTTTGAACTTTGTGCCTTTGGGTTGGCAGCTCAACTCTTTACTCCTAAGTCACCTGTGTTGTTGTTGTTATAGTGAAGAAAATGGCAGAGGCCTAAGAAAGGACAGATGCTTTTGGAGCAAGTGAGTGCAAGATTTTTGTAAGGAGTAGGGAACCCACCACCAGGTGAAGGCCGATGACTCTCATCTTTTTAAATAGGCTCCTAAATGTTCGAAGAGTGTGACCTTGCCACCTACAGACCCACTATCAGAATATTCACATATCCTTTAGTCAACCACATAGAATGAGTACACCCTACTCAGGAAATCTAACCTTAAACTGATAATGATCTAGATCCTATCAAAATCTTGGCTGCCTGAGCGTGAGCTATTTGACTTACTCATTTTAAGTAATTCTTATATTTATTGCCAGAAAGTTCTTGAAAGGACTGTATTACCCCGGTCTTCCAGCAAAAAGTCCTTCACTGAGCTGGAGTTTATTATACCTTTGAAAGAAATGGCCACATGAAGAACACGCTAGAATCCTACAAAAACTAATTTATTAAGAAAGCTTTCTTCACCACTAGGTGTTGTCAAATGAATTTAAACTTCAGGTGCCTGATAGGATTCTCTGGGCTGGAATGTTTATGAGAGGAAATCACCAGATCTTTCTTCCATGAAGTGGGTGGGTGAGTTTGAACTGCCAATCTTTTGGTTAATAGTTAAGTGATTAATTATTGTGCCACCAGGGCTTCTTGCTACTCACTGTATAACATAGTATTTTTTCTTTGAATAAAATTCAATTAGCTACAGTTCTTGATATCCTGTGGCTCTGCCCCTGGCATGAAATACTTCAATAAATGTTTAGTAAGGCATTGCCTGTTGACAAGGAACTTGGGTGGTGTAGTCTCTAGTGCATATCACTAGTAACCCAAAGGCCAGGCATCTCCCATGATTCAAAGACACTAGTGCCTTTGAGGGAGAAAGATGGGAACTCTCTTCTTAAGATCTATAGCCTCAGAAATCCAATGGAGTGTCACTATGAGTCAGAATCAACTCAATGGCAATAAGGGGTTGAATGTGAGTAAATATTGACAGGCAATGAATGCGCCTCTTGGAGAGGGTGAAACCAAGCTTCTTGGAGGCTAGGATTTTGAAGTTCCATTTCACATACCTTGGGCACATGGCCAGGAGGGACTGGTCCTTGGAGAAGGACATCATGCTTGAAAGGTGGAGGGACAGCACAGGAGAGGAAGATCTGGGATGAGATGGAACAACTCATTGACTAAGGTAATGGGGGTAGGTGTATTGGAGTCAGTGAGATTGATTCAGAATAGGGCAGACTTCAGAGCTGTTGTATGTAGGATCACTATGAGTCTCAGGGGACTCGATGGCACATTAACAACAACGAATGTGCCAGATTCTGGAAATATAGAGAGGAAAAAAAGATGTGATCAGGAAACTTATACTCTGAGCTCAAAGATAGGGATGGAGGACCTGTAGGATGGATGGATAAGTAATAAATAGAAGCATATGCTATTTATGATATAGTATGAGAAGTGATAAGAGAAAAACAGGGCAAGAAGCTATGGAAAATTTAAGGAGAACTTAAACCAGACTCTGTTGGGAAGTGGCCTTTCTAAAGGAGCTGAGTGTCAAAGATTGAATAAGGATTCACGAGAGGAGGAATGGCTAAGAATATTTAGGAAAGGGAAGGATGTGGGCACTGAAACGGAGAAACTGATGCTTGAGAAGGGGCTGTGGAGGTGGTGCAACTGGCTACTATAGCTATAGTTTGAAGAGGACTCTTTAACAACCCAAGATATACAAATAACACATTGTGCTTTCCAAAAGTCAGGTGGACTACATCACATAACACTGTCAAGGCGGTGACACTATCATGACAGTCTACAACATTTTTTGCACTATTACAGTAGAACTGTATTATTTTTATAGAACTATCATTGTAGTTCACATGTTATGTAATGTTGGGTAGAAACAGACTCACAGCTGATTCTGTAATGGCTTTTCAGAGGCAGCAAATCTCATGGGAGGAGATTATCCATCTTTCACCCTCAGAACAGCTGGTGGATTTGAACCACGTGCCTTTGAAATGGCAGCGCAGTTCCTTACCCACTAGGCCACCAGAGCCCAGCAAAAATGAGACATCATTATTTATTAAATTCAATAATGATTGTTATGTCCTTGTTGTTATATGCCAGCAAGTCAGAAGTGCCTCATATCTGAGCCTCCAGTGGGTTTTCAGAGACCATAAATCATGTGGAAGTAGATTATCCATCTTTTTCCCTCAAAGAAGTGAGTGGATTTGAACTACTTGCCTTGGGTTTGGCGGTGCAATTCTTTACCACTAGACCACAAGAGTTCCTCCAGCTGCTCGATAGGAGAAAAATTAGTAATCTCCTCCCATTTGAAATCAGAACCTTTGAGTAGATTTTGGCTCTGGTTTTAAATAGAGACAACTGTTAAATATTCTCTGTGTAACAGAGAAGACTTCTTGCATCATAGGATTTCCTAATTTGTAATGTTTTTGGAGGCTGATCACCAAAATTGCTGGATGAGTTTGAATTACCCACTTTTAGCTGAGTGCATCATTCCAACTGCTTCTGTCTTCATGGCGACTCTCTTGTGCGACTCAGCCCTCAAGCTTCCCCCTCCTTGTAAGGACACCAGTCACTGGCATTAGAATCATTACTAATCCAATAACTTGATTGTACCTGCAAAGACTATATTTCTAAATAAGATCATATTCACAGGTTACAGATAGACATGAATTTTGGGAGGACATCATTTAACCCATCTACAGGAGACAAGTAGTTGTGCTGCTAACGCATAGGCAGGTGGTTCAAATCCACTAGCTGCTCCAAGGGAGAAAGCTGTGATTTATAGTCTCTCAAACCCCTCTGGGAGGTCAGCTATGAGTCAGTTCTGACTTGTGGGCACATAACAACAGCAACTACTCCGCCTCTCCATCAAAGACCCCTCTTTGTATAGTGATTATGGTTGTTAACCAAAAGGTTAATAGTTTACACCCAACACCACTCCATGGGAGAAAGAGTGACAATCTGCTTTCATGAAGATTTACAGCCTTGGAAAGCCTTTGAGGCAGTTTTACTCTTTATTCTACAGGGTGAGAATCTACTTAATCATAATTGGTTGGCTTGAAAACACTATTAAAGAACCCTGTTGGCTTAATGATTATGTGCTTGCCTGCTAACTAAAAGGCTGGTGGTTCAAACCCATGGACAGCTTCATTGGAGAAAGGTCTGGTAATCTGCTTCCACAAAGATTCAAACCAAACTCATGCCGTGGAGTCCATTCTGACTCAGGGACCCTGGAGGCCACAGCAGAACTATGTGTGTGGGTTGCAAAGTTAAACACATTTTTCTCCTTTTGGTTAGGTACTGAATGCATTAACCCCTGCTTCACCAGGGCACCTTCTCATAAAGATTGTTGTTGCTGGGGACCGTCAAGTCAGAACTGGCCCACAGCTGATCCTCCAGTGGGTTTTCAGAAGCGATTAATGGCATGGGAGGAGGTTGCCCATCCTTCTCTCACAGAGCAGCTACAGCCTAGAAAACCCTGCGGAGCAGTTCTGTTCTGTCACATACAGTCTCTAAGAGTTGGAATCCACTCGATGGCACCTAACAGCAACAACAACAACAACAACAACAACCACCCTTTGTCATGGGCATCAAGCCCGTGATATGTTTGAATCTCCCCTAGTTCTCATGGGAAATGGTGAGACCCCTTATCTACTTTAGTGAAACAGGAGCCAAGGAGAGTCTGATGTTCTTGGCCCCCTCCTCCAGCTTGTGTCAGTCACAAAGCCTTCTCTTTGTCCGCTCCCTGAGGGTGGCAGCCCAATGGACAGATTTGCTTGTTTAACTCCATGCTGCTGGTGTCTCAGCTTTTCCAAATGATCTCTGCAATCAGGACTTTAAAATATGATTCTGAGCCATTTTCTGTTCAAATACTGATATGTTGAAGTTGAGAGTGAAAGGGCTGGATCTCCTCCCAGCAGTGGAGGGAGCTCTGGTGGCATAGTTCACAGGGAGGTACCCTTCTAACTCAGAGGCCGCAGCTCTCTGGCAGTTCAAATCCACCCGTGGCTCTGTGGGAGAAAGATGAGCAGTCCTATCGGCTCTACTGTCATGTGATCTACCTCCTCGGAAATCTGGTGGAGAGTTATCTATGAGTTGCTTCTGATTCAGGAGCAATGAGTTTGAGTTTTCCAGGAATGGAACAAGAACACCAAGTATCTCAGGATGCCCTTGGGAGAATCTTTGTGAAAACATATTAAGAATAACAAGAAGAAATGCATAAGTGTTAAGAATTTAAAAAAGAAATGCTTAAGTGTTAATATACCAAAAATCAATAAATCATGAACAAACAAAACAATCTAAAAAATCCCAGCAACACCCACCACCACCACAAAAATCCCAAATAAGACAGAAAAAGAAATGCCTAAATAGATGATTTCCAGGAAAGGTGGTTTCTCCTTTTAAAACCAGCCTGTGTAGGTCCTCGTTTTCTCTCCCACCTAATTGTCTTTAGAAATGTTGGTGTATCACCAATCAGTCATCTTTTGGATAAAAGAAGAGGCATTGCAAACCCACTTTCCACCTTCAAAATAATTTGCCCATTCAAAGGGCAAGAGCTAACCGTTCCCCAAAGTACCAGCGAGGTCTAACATTGAAACTGGCTTGAAGTCGGTGGGTTGTTTTTTTCCACCTAGAGTCCAAACTATCCATTTAAGGGTCTGTTTCCTTCTGTGCAATGACCTGGTTGCTGTCACTGGCAACATGGCTAAGCTACTCCCTTTGGGATTAATAGAGGAAAGAGGACTGCTTGTTTTCTGGACAGTGTGTGTGTGTGTGTGCTGCAGGCTTCTGCATAGTTTGATCTTTGGCCTCTATTAGCCCTCCCCTCCCCACAGCTGGAAACCCGTGATCTCACCCACAATTCAGGCCCCACCTCACCCCACCCTAAACCCTCTGCCCGACTCTCAGTCTGGGTGGGAAGAAACGAACTAGCTACAGCTGAAGAGTGTGTGTCAAAAGAACCCCTAGTTCCAGATCCACCCAACTCTGCTCATTTCCTACAGCCAGACTTTGGACTTCGTTTGGAGTCTGTACTCTGAACCAAATTAAGGTAATTGCCCTATTCCTCTGCTCTTAAGATCTCTCAGGAAACCTTTCCTCTTTCTCTCCTGTGGCCCCCATACTGCACCTTAGGCATTTCTCTAAGGGAGCTGCAGGGGGTGCAAATGGCTGAGGTCCTCCCAGAGGCACCTTGGAAGAGAGACCTGGCAATCAACTTCTGAAACATGAAAATAACTCAAGACCCAAACTCAATGCTGTTGATTTGAAACCGACTCATAGTTGACACTCTAGCAGCTTTTCAGTCTGTCTGTCAAATGGGAGGAGACGGAAGGAGGTTGCCTGTCTCTCGCTGAGCTGCTAATGGATCTGAACCTGAGCTTAGATTAGCCGTGCAATATCCTATGGACTATGCCACCAGAGCTCCCTTCTGAAACATTAGTCATCGGAAAACCTACAGATCACAATTTGGTGGCTTTGAGTCAGAATTTACTAGATGGAAACGGTTTTAGTGCCCAAGCCCTTCTCTCCAGCATTTGATCTGGGAATGGCTCCTTTATCATTTACAGTCCTGCATTTCTTTCTCTCCACCACCCTTGCGTACATCTCTTCCTATGTAGTGTTCCTGCATAGACTTCCATCAAAGTCCTTGTGCCAGCCTGCCACTTGCTTTCAATGCAATGTTCCTCTTCAAGTCTCACACTTTCCCCAGGATCTATATTTTCAATGACATCGGTTTAAAGATTGAGGTGTGCTTGATCCAATCCAGGGTCTTTTCAATTACTTGCTAGGCATCTGGACAATGATACGTTGTTTGTTGTTATGTGCCGTCGAGTCGCTTGCGACTCATAGCGACCCTATGTACAACAGCCCTAAACTCCGCTCTGTCCTGTGCCAATCGCACTGTCTCTGACACTCCCATCCCAATTATCTCAGTCACTGAATCAATCCACCTCATAGAATTATTGCTTTTGAGCTGTGGTGTTGGTAAAGAGTACTGAATATCCCATGGACTGTAAAAAAACAAGCACACCAAACATCAAAAACGTAACAAAAACTAAACCAACACATTTGTCTTGGAGAAAGTATAACCAGGGTGTTCCTTAGAAGCAAAGATGGAGAAAGTTCATCTCACATACTTCAGGAATGTTGTCAGGAGGGACTGATGTTGTTATGTACCATCAAGTCAGGAACTGACTCATAACCGTCCCTCCAGTGGATTGATTTTCAGAGGCGGTACATCACAAGGGTTTGCCCATCTCTCCTGGGAAGCTGCTGGTGGAGAGGTAGTTCTTGGAAAAAGACATCATACTTGGTAAGGTGGAGGGCCATTGAAAGAGGGGAAGACTGTCAACAAGATGGATTAACACGGTGGCTGTAACAATGGGCTCAGGTTTGTTGAAGATGATGAAGATGACACAGGAGATGGCAGGGTGCAGATCTGTTCATAGGCTACTACAACAATAGCACTTTCAACACTAGAACCTGTCCTTTCGTAAAAACAAACACAAAACCAAATGACAAACAAAGGAGCAAGATGGTTAAGTGCTGGGCTGCCAACTGAGAGGTCAGTGGGGCACCGCACCAGGCGTTCCTGGGAATGAGGATGTGGTCACCTGCTTCTGGAAAGATTTACACAACTCAATAGCCACAGGCTTAGGGCTTGGGTTCCTTTTTGAGTGTTAAAATAGGAAAGAAAATATGAGCAATTTGGAGTGAAAAAATAGCTGTGGATGGGATCAAACTGAATGTGTATTTTGTGTATCCTGCACTATTGGCTTATATACCGTTTTTTCACAGCCAGTTTGATGGAGGAATTGTTAACATTCATCTACTTTAACTACTTCCCTACCCTATTCATGCTTCCACCCTTCACTGTTTCCCTAGAACTTCTTGACCTAGGTTTTTACCTTGTTTACCGTCACTGAGTAGGTCCCCACCCCACAGAGACCACCACTGTGATCCCCAGGATTTTCATTGGCTGATTCTTTGCCCCCATGGGTAGACTAGCACATTCTCTTTGCAGAAGTGGCTTACACTACTGTTGGTGATGCTGAAAAGGTGGAACTGCAGCTGAGACAGTTGGAGGCCACGCCCCCGGAGGAGCAGAATGACGGGCAAGGGCCTCAAAGATTCATTTAACCTACATGTTCCCACCTAGCTGTATGGTCAGGTGTGAGGCAACGGGTATGAAAGTAAGTTTTAAAAATTCTCACACACATATTTCTTCCTCTACTGATCCGACCTTCTGCCTCCAGCTCCTTTTCCTCTGGGCATGACTCCCCACCTGCATCTTTGGCCCTGAGCATGACTCCCCACCTCCTCTCTTTGGCCCATTCCTCTCTTCCAAGCACTTACTTCCACAATGAACCCTTTCATACTCAGGATTCCAACTGCTTCCTGCTTAACCTGAAGTTAAGTTCACTCTGCATGTTTGGGCTTGTCTGGAGGCCTTTTGGGGTGGACTTGCCCACGTCTATTTATGAAGGAACAAGGAGTCTTGTGGATAAAGCAAAACTATATGATTGTTTTTTCTTCAGTCACAGTCAATCATTATATTTCATTCAGCACATATTAATGAGCACTATTCTAGGCACCAGCAAGAGTGGTAGCCTCGAAGATAAAGAGCCATGCTGCCAATCCAAAGGAAGGAAGTTTGAATCCACTAGCTGCTCAGAGGGAGAAAGATGGACAATTTCCTCCCGTATAATTTACTGCCTCAGAAAACCCACTGGAGGATCAGCTATGAGCCAGTTCCGACGTGATGGCAATTAGTTGAGTTGTTCTGGGTACTGGGAATTTGGTAAGAAATACAACAGACAAAACTCTTGGCCATCATGAAAACCAATGTAAACAATATACATAAATAAATACAAGCTCTGAGAATGAAAATAAAGCAGGAGAAAGGGATAGGAAATGTGTGTGCCAGAGAATTGACAATTGAGATACTGTAATCATGGAGAAAGAATTCCTTGAAAGACACAAACAGTTAAGTACTTTGCTACTAACCAGAAGGTCTGAGTTCAAATCTACCCAGAGGTGCCTCTGTAGTAAGGCCTGGCAATCTGTAGTTGTGTAAGGTCACAGCCGCTGACAATCCTGTGGATGCAGGTCACTGTGAGTTGGAATCTGCTTGACAGCAACGAATGTATTTGTTCCTTTTTCCCTTACTCCCTGAGATGAAAACATTTGCACAAAGACTTAATTAAGGGTTGATGATGTAACGAGGTGAGGGATGGTGTACAATAGCCAGAGAACAGCAAGGACAAAGGTCCTCAGAGGAGAGCGGCAGCCTTTTCTTGAGGATGGTACGGGAATAGTGTAGCATAAGGAAAAAGCTCATTAGATGAGGGTGTAACGGGAAGTTGTGCAGGGTTTGTGAAGAATTGGGTTTTACTCTGAGTTGAGCAGGTGGGATGACATGGATGCTTGCAAAGTTTCCGTCTGAGATCTACCTGGTAATAGACTGAAGACCAGAAATAGGAGAAGACAAATTTGTTAATCAGTGATGCAAGTTGTTTTTGGGTGCTGGCTGTCAGGTCAGTTTTGACTCATAATGATCCCATCTGCCGTAGCATAATACACCATGGTGGTTTTTAGTCTGTAATCTTTCAGAAGTAGATCACCAAGTCTTTCTCCCTTTCTTCCTCTCATCTTTAAACCTCATTGCTGTCAAGTTGGAACCAGATCCACCAGCAGATTTTCAAAGGCAGTTAAATCTTATGGGATCATGTAACCCAGCTTTCTCCCATTTGAGCTAGAGGACTCGAATCGCCTGCTTTGGGGTTGGCAGCACAACTCCTTACCCATTAGGCCAACAACACGCCTGACCTGGTCCGCAGCTACATGTTTAACTGTTCAACAACCAGGCCTCTTTGATTGGTCCATCACTCATTCTCGTCATCTGGTTGGAAATGACTCACAGTTGACCCTCTAGCATTTTCCCAAGGCTGTAAATGACATGGGAGGAAATCACCCGTTTTCTCCTGCAGAGCCACTGGTGGATGTGAAGTGCCAGGGAGGAAGGGCCTTTGGGCTCACAGCTCAGCTTCCTATGGATTACGCCTCTGGTTGGAGTAAATCAGTTGCCCTGGAGGTTATGTTATTTATGGCTGAATCAACAAGATTTAGGATATGGATTATTGTTTAGTTGGGCTATACCTTCAGATTACACAATGTAGATAGAGTTAGGAATGTTTTTCTCCTGAAGCAAATTGTTGTTCCCAGTTTCAATTATTGTACCAAATATTGGTCTGGGGGAGAGACTGACTTGTTCTGTGGCCAGGGTGTAAGTGGGGTCTAGGCAGAGAAAGATTATGGAAAATTTAAATTTATAGTGAGTTTATTTGAGCAGGACCAAAGGGGTCAAAGGGAGCTGTGGTCTGTAGCAGGTTGTACTGCTAACCCAGAGGCTGTGGAATGCCTCGGCTTGGATCTACCAGCAGCTCTGTAGGAGAAAGCCGAGCAGTCTCCTCCCATTGCCGTTTATAGCCTCGAAACCCAGCGGAGGACTGGATTCCTGTCCTGTGATAGGAACCAATCTGACAACTGTTAATTTGAGTTTGTTTTTGTAAGGGTTCATGAATAAGGTCACATCCAGCCTAAAACTGGAAAACAGCTTCACCTACAGGAAGAAAGTCAAGGGTTTATATAGAAAGAAAAAGAACTATTCACCAAAATAGGGCAAAGAATGCTCAAATAACAAGTAACCATAAATGTGGTTGTTAGTTATGATGTCATCTCTTATTGATAGTCATGAGGATAGCCTGAGGAATTGTCACTTTAGGCACTGAACACTTTATGAGCCATTGTTGTTCTTAAGTGCCGTTGAGTCAAGCCTATGAACAAAAGACCTGAACCTTGTTCTATGACAATTGTCGTTTCTCTAAGTTCATGAGTTTCCAGAGGCATGTTGTTTGGGAAGTGGATGCCACTCCTGCTTCTAAGGAGAAAGCCATTAGGGGCAGTAAATTCAAGGCTCCCTATTTATTTACATATTGGTTGTTTTCTTAGGTGTTGGGATGCTACGTTTAGAGACTATACACTTTTATTTTCACAGATTTACCAGAGGAATGTCTATCTGTGTTTCATTGACTATGCAAAGGCATTTGACTGTGTAGATCACAATAAACTGTGGCTGACTCTGAGAAGAATGGGAATCCCAGAACACTTGATTATTCTAATGTGAAAACTATACTTGGACCAGGAGGCAGTCATCAGAACAGAGCAAGGAAATACTGCATGGTTTAAAATTGGGAAAGGTGTGAGTCAGTGATGTTCCTATCTCCATATCTTTTCAATCTATATGTGGAACAGATTATCCAGGAGGAAGCAATGTGGCATCAGGATTGGAGGTAGACTCATCAACAATCTGCATTATGTGGATGACACTGAGGAGGACCTGAAGTGCTTGCTGTGGAAGGTCAAAGACTGCAGCCTTCAATATGGATTGAAGCTCAACATCAAGAAAACAAAGATTCTCACCACTGGGCCGAATGGCAGAATCATGACGGATGGTGAAGAGATTGAGATTGTCAACAGCTTCAGTTTGCTTGGCTCTATGATTGACACTTTTGGTATGAGCAGTGAAGAAATTAAAAGATGAATTGTGTTGGGAAAGTCTGCTGTCAGAGACCTCTCCCGAGTACTGAAGAGCAACAATGTCACTCTGGAGACTTAGGTGTGCCTATTACAGGCCATGATCTTTGCAGTCACTTGTTATGCATCAGAAAGAGGAACAATGACTAGGGATGATAGAAGGTGAATTGATGCCTTGGAGCTGTGGTGCTGGAGAAGAGTATTGAATACACCATAGACTGCTAGGAGAACAAACAAGTTCGTTCTGGAGAGGGTGAAGCCAGGCTGCCCCTTGGAGGCAAGGATTTTGAAGCTCTGTCTAACATACTTTGGGCATGTTGCAAGGAGGGACTAGTTCTTGGAGAGGGTCGTCATGCTTGGGAGAGTGGAGGGACAGTGCAGGAGAGGAAGACCCTAGATGAGATAGATTGATTCAGTGCCTGGGGTAGTGGGGATAGGTTTGTCAGAGACAGTAAGATTGACATGGGATAGAGCAGGGTTTAGGGCTGTTGTGCACAGGGTCGTTATGAGTCACAGGCAACTCGATGGCACATAACAACAACATTAGTGTAAAGATGCTGGGAATGTCCCTGGGAGACAGTGGCCTGCTGAGGGCATTCTTAGAGCATCCATTTCTAATCACAGGGCCCTGAGTGGTCTAAGACACCACCATGGTGGGCAGGGCTACAAAATGGGGACTGTAGAATACCATATAGCAACAGAAAAGTCACCTATGAAATGAGTCACCCTCTCCATCTACAAACACACCAGGGATCCTCAGAAATTCTTGAGCTGTGCTTGGGAGGGACTGGGGTTCCTTAAGTAGAAGCAGACAGAGGCAGAAAAAGGCTGTCCTGGTGACTCATTGCAATGCTATTTTTCACTCCAGACTCCTGTTGCCTGGGCAATGTGCTCTCCAAATAGCATGCAGACTCCCAATATCTTCAGACTTACTCTCTGCTCTGATAATTACACCTCCTGAGCATCTCAGTTTAGCTGTCCAAGACCTCAAAACCACACATCCACTGTCTTTCTCCTTATTCTTGAAGCCTATGGAATGGCACCACTGTTGGGTCAACTGCCCAGGCCAGCCAAACACTACTCTTTCCTTTCTGTAGTTTGTTCCATCCGATTCATCCTCAGGTCCTATTGCCACCTCCTAAATCTTTCTCTCTTTTTACTCGTAATACATTTATTTGGAGTGGTTAATGGCTTCATTCATCTCGATTCACGGTGCCTTTACGTTCCTTCCTCTGCAGGACATCCTTCTGGAGGCCTTGTGTTTTCTCCTGCGGGCTGGCGAAGTGGACTGGAAGAGCTGCCACACAGGACTCCTATTTGTGCTTGGCTAACAACATTGGTGATCGTATAGTCTGGACTCTGTCCTGAGTGCTTCACATCTGCGAAATAGGAATAAGGACTCCGTACCAGATATTTCTTCTTTCATTCATTCTTCTCTTCCAGAGAGAGAGGAAGCAGTTTCTTGGAGAGAGATGTTTTCTTAGATAGGTTATCATCTCCAGGACTAAAGAACTCTTCCTCCTCTGTCCTTTTTTCAATTCTTGATGCACCAACAGTAGTTCTGAGGTGACTCTTAACTGGAAGCTTTATTTTAATCACATCCCATTCTCCACATTCCTCACCACTACATGGCTCCCAGAGGGACTTTCTGGTGCTGTCACCTCCATCAGCATTCATTAGAGGCTCCCATCCCCCTAGGGAGTGAAGTCCTCCCCTGCAGCACAGAGGCCTGCCTTATGGGTTCAGCCTTCCTGACTCTGTGGACAGCAGCAGCAGGTTGAGTCTCACCTCTGTGGTCATGTCACATGGTGGCGATCCTGAACTGCCAAAGCTCTACACCACCGTGGGTGTAGAAGCACTGCTGCTCCTGTTTCTTGTGTCCGCAGACTGGAAGCATTTCTGACTCTCCGGAGGAACCTGTGTAGATGAAGCCCAGCTTCTCACAGCATCGCTCTCAGTTTGCCTGGGCTTCAGAGTGGCCCGGGCTATTGAGTGATGACTTGGGAGAAGCAGCAGGCCCCTCAGCTTGACATTGTCCCTTCTGCAGAGAGACGCACATGAGTCTATGTCCTGGAGTTCGCTGACTCTTCCCTGGGGAGAGAGTGCTGCAGTTGTGGGCAGGAGAAGCCCAGCTCAGCTTTATCAGCAATGAGATTTCAACTAGAAGGAGGTGCAGATCAGAATAATCTCTTTATTTATTATTACTCTTTCTAAACCTCAGCAAAAGTTGCCTTTCTCAAACCTTGGTTCTTTGGGTTCAGCTTGTCCCTCCTGAATCATCCTGCCCTTCTCACCCAGGTGGCAAATTCTTCTAATCTGCCTGGTCTCACCCTGGCTCTGCATTAACTATGCCAGTCATTGCCTTTCCACCTGCTCTCCCCGGCTGACTCCAAGCTCTGCTGCCAGGCTTCCAACATACTTTGTGTACTTGTCTATTATCCCACGAACTCTTAACATATTACTATCCAACTCATAGCTGATCTTCCAGTGGGTTTTCTGAGGCTGTAAATTGCACAGGTAGAGAAGGCCCGTCTTTCTCCCATGGAGCAGACAGATGAATCCGAACTGTTGAAGAAGTGTTGCATTTGGACTAATAGCAGCTCCCTATGGTCCCTTATTGTTTTCATGTATCGTCAAGTTATTTATATACTTTGGGCATGTTGCTAGGAGGGGTTATTCCTAGAGACACGATGCTGGGAAGGGTGGAGGGTCAGAAAAGCAGAGGAACACCCTCAAGTAGGTGAACTGACAAGGTGACTGCTATAATGAGCTCTTGTGTGTCAGAAAGTGTGAGGATGGCACAGGATAGAACAGGGTTCAGATCTTTTGTTCATAGGGTTGCTATTAGTTGTACTCAACTCGATGGCACCTAACAACAACAACAACCACCGTCAAGTTGGAACTTATACATATCTGACCCTCCAACAGGTTTTCAAGTCAGTAATTAGCAAAGGAGGAAATTGCTCACCTAGTGAATTTGAACTGTGTACCTTTGGGGTGGTCGCATGACTCCTTACCTCTAAGCTACCTGAGCTAATACCTAAGTCTGTTTCAAAGAGTCTAATGTTCCTTAAAATAAGTCTGTTGAAAGATAGCACAATGATTAACTACTTAGCTGCTAACTGAGAAGCTGATGGTTTGAATCCACCTCGTGGCTCTGTGGTAGGAAGTCCTGATGAGCCCCAACAAAGATTACAGCCAAGAATACCCTATGAGGATGTTCTATATTGTCACTGGGGCTAACTATGAGTCAGAATCAACTTGGCAGCGCCCAATGGCAACACTAATGCAATATTTGCATGCCTACTGTGGTTTAAAAACAAATTTTGTTGTTGACTCATTTTCAACTTGGAAGCACTTGTACCTAGTACAGGGTTTGGTACACAATATTTTATGTGGTAAATTAGTTTGATTGGCTCCACAATCAATACTCTTAGAATTAGCAGCCAGGAAATAAAGAGATGAATTTCGTTGGGAAAGTCTGCTGTCAGGGATCTCTCCAGAGTACTGAAAAGCAGCAATGTCACTCTGGAGACTAAGGCGCACTTGATCCAGGCCATGGTCTTTGCATCAGAAAGCTGGACAATGACTAGGGATGATAGAAGGTGAGTTGATACCTTCGAGCTGTGGTGCTGGAGAAGAGTACTGAATATACCATGGACTGCTAAGAGAACAAACAGGTTCGTCCTACAGAGGGTGAAGCCAGGATGCTCCTTGGAGGCAAGGATTCGGAAGCTGTTATACTTTGGGCATGTTGAAAGGATGGACCAGTCCTTAGAGAGGGACATTAAGCTTGGGAGGGTGGAGAGACAACTCAAGAGAGGAAAATCCTTGATGAGATGGATTGACTCAGTGACTGGTAACAGAGGTGAGGGAGTGGGAGAAAGTAAGATTGGCTCAGGATAGAGCACGGTTCAGAGCTGTTGTACATAGGGTCACTATGAGTTGCAGGCGACTTGATAGAACATTAACGACAGTAACAAATATTTGCCAACTAATTCAGTTCGACAGTGTCTTTTTAGCACATACTATGTTCCAAGCATTGTGCTGAGTAAGCATTAGGTATAGAAGTGTGAAGATGAGTAACCCAGGGGTACCAACTGGTAATCAGATAATACTCAACACTGTGATAAGTCCTATAATAAATATATGACTATGGCTTTTGTGTGGTTAAGAAGTGTTAGATTTAGAGTCAGACTTTCAGATTTAAATACTAACTTCACAACCACCTGTCTTCACAGCTGTAAAATGGGAATTTTTGTGGTTTTTTTTCCTATTAATGAATCAAAAGGTCGATGAATTTGAGTCCACTAGCTTCTTTGTGGGAGAAAGATGGGTCTCTTTCTGTAAAGATTTACAGCCTTGGAAACCTCATGAGGGTCGTGAGGAGCCTGAATAGATTCCAGGGCAGTGGAATTTTGGGTTTTTGTTGTTTATTTCACAGGATAAGGATACAATGCGATAAAGCATGTAAAAACAGTCTGTATGTCTGGTAAGTGCTGGCAGAACTGAGTGCATACTGTCTTCGGGAGCCTGGTTTTTAGCAAGAAGAACTAGGTGCCGTGGAATAGATTCTGACTCATGGGGACCCCCATGTGTGCCACAACACTGCAGTTCTGTAGGATTTTAATAGCTGAGTTTTCAGAAGTAGATCACCAGCCTTTCTTCTGATATACCTCTGAGTGGACTCAAACCTACAACCTTTAGGTCTGCAGCCAAGAGCCCACTACTCATTTGTATCACATGGAGACTCTAGACTCTTGCTATGGCCTTTGATTTTGCCTGAGACTGTTGGGCAGAGGAGGTGACATGGACACTGGATCCAGGGTAATCAGATGTAAATTGCATTTCTGGAGTGGGAAATTGAGAAGCTTGGGTTGGAGCAGTGAATTATAACTTCAGTGGCCGGGGTATAGCTGCAGGCAACACAAGAGGAATAGGTGGCTCATTTCAGAGTATGTCTGAGCCAGTCTGCAGTCTAAGAAAAGGAGCAACAGTAGATCCTGTGACAACGTGCTTCCCAACCCACAAGCTGAGAAGCCAGGCAGAGGATTGCTCTGTTTTGTTTTGAGGGAGGCTTCCTTCCGCTTAAGGGCCGGCCTGGTCAGAACGCCATCATTTCATCACCGCTGCTGGGACTCTGTGCTCAGCTGTTTCTGTGAGCTGCGCTGAGCCCTGCCTGACCTGTCCCGTCCCTGCAGGGAGGACACCCCGGCTGCCTGAGTCACAGTGCAGCCCAGATTCTCACAGAGCGCTTATAGGGGCTTTGCGTTTCCTCTGAAGCTTTGTTGTAAATTTGCAATCCCCAGAGCAGGAATCTCCAATTCCCGCCCACAGTGGCATGCCTAGAGGTCAAGCAGCCCTGGGCTAAAATCTCAACCCTTCTAGTTTGTCACTTTGGGCAAATTATATGCCCTATTTACATCTGGTTCCTTAAATGTGAGATAAGAATACCCACCTCTCTAAGCTGTTAAGTTAAAGTATACACACACACACACACACACACACACACACACACTTCTTTGCACAAAGGAGAACATTTTCTGGCATTTAGTGTTCAGAATAATTAAGCTGTTATGTAGTATCAACTAGTAATAGATTCATAACTGACTCTCTAGAACGTTTTCAGAGGCTGTCAATTGCAATGGAGGAGATTGTCCATCTGGTGGATTTGAACTATGTGCCTTTGGGTTGGTAGATCAATTCCTTATTCATGGGGCCAGCAGAGGTCCCTAATAATTCAGGAGGAGAGAGGGAAAAAATTACCCAGAGACTTTGTCCTTCTGACCTAATTAATGATGGTGGAATTCTATGGAATTCAGTGTTTCTCAAACTTAAATGTCTGAGTCACTTGTACAGTTGATTAAAATGTAGATTCTGGCCCAGGTGTGACCTGAGCTCTTGTTTTTCTAACAAGACCTATCGTTTCTGAAGATTGTGCATTTGTAAAGCAGAAAAACTGTAGATGCTTCCCTGAAAACACAGCCCCTCTCTCTGCGCTGGCTGCACCAGGCAGGTGGGGACTGTACCGGCTCCAGGGACCCTTGCACTGTTTCTCTAACTGCTCTGACTTCTCCAGCCTTTCACAGCTCAGGGCATCCCACTCTTGGGATTATTTCTGAGGTGGAGGAGAAAGTTTTTTATGTATCACCACAAATGACTGCAGCAGCTGCTGTTTCTGTTAGGTGTGGGGGTGGAGGCACGGCGGGGGTGGGGGAAAGAACATAGCTTCTTTTAGGAATCGATGGCCTTTTTCTTCAGGGAAACATCTCACTAGGCTGCATTGGATGTGGAAGGGGAGCCATCCAGGGCTGGTTTGGAAGGAGACTTAATGTAGTCTGAGGCTTTGCAGGGAAGAAGCCAATTCAGATCTGACCTCCTCGTATGGGATGACATCTGACAGTGGTTGTGCGCTGTTGAATCAGAACTCAGTAAGAGCTGACCTGCTTGAGGGTTTTCAGGGGCAGTAAATCGCATGGGAAGAGATTGCCCATCTTTCTTCCATGGAGTAGTTGGTGGATTTGAACTCTTGTCTTCAGGGTTGCAGCATAGCTTCCTCCACTAGGCCACCAGAGCTCCATCTGTTGCCATCAAGTTGACTCTAGCTGGAGGTAGTCTTGGTGTGTAAGAGTAGAACTGTGTCCCACAGTTTTCCACTGCTGCTTTTTCAAATTGCCACACCTTTATGCTAAGGTGCCTCTGGACAAAACTTCCAAGCTTTCTCCTGAGAGCTGAATGCCTTAACTGTGTGTGCTATCCCAGGACTCCAGATGACAACTGTCAGGCTCTTTGCTGGGACTCAGTTTCTCTGTTGAGAAAGGGTTTCAGCAGGTGCCTGGGATGCCTGTCTTCTGAGATTCCCAGGGGACGAGGTGGATAAAGAGCCCAGAGCACCCTCTCTTGCCCTGTTCCCATTCTGGGAAGGAGGAGGAGGAGGACTGGTTCAATTTCTTGTCCTTTAGGACGTGGTCACATGGATCTTCCAAGTCCTGCTTCAAAGAGCTCACAGCCATCTCCAGAATAGGCCTGGAGATGGTTTGATGATAGAATAGGCTGGGCAGGTGAATGCTGATCAATAGGGTTGATGTTCCGGTTGAGTTACTCCAGGCACTGTTGGGTCTGGGCCCCTCAGGGGTCTTCCCCTGGGCTGGGGCAGCTCCCCTCAGTTCTCTGATAGCAAAGCCCCAGCTGGCCAGGAGCAGTTGGCTTCTCATTGTTCTGTCAAAGAAAAATTGCACTGGGCAATGTCAAAACAAGCACAGGTGATTTTTCAGTTAAAAAGGATTGTAAAGAAGGTAGGAGGAAAAGGGAAAAGGAAGGGAGGGGAGGAGCATCAGAGCAGGAGAAGGACACAATCATGAGGGAAGAGAGACTAGAGAAATCCCAGCCTCCCACCCAAGGGAAGCAGAGAACTGAGGGCATTTTACAGAAAGTTAAGGAGTTTGGCCACTGGGATGGATGAGAGAATTATTAAGCTTGTGATGCATCCGCATGGATCCTGGGAGGTGGAGGAGGAGTGGTGAAATTAGGGTTAGGAGAGAAGAAGATTGGGGAAGTGTCTATTCTAATATTATATAAAAGGCAAGTGGTAAGAGTCTGCGCTGCAATCCCGAAGGCACGCTGTTCGAATCCACCAGCAGCTCTGCAGGAGAAAGATGGGAAATCTCCTCCCGTGCAATTACTGCCTCTGAAAACCTGCTGGAGGGTCAGCTATGGGACAGTTCTGACTTGATGGTACACCACAGCAACAGTGTTTGAGACACATAGTGGCTGAGTGGTAGAATTCTCAGTGTTCCATGTTGGAAACCCAAATATGTCTCCTGGTCAATGAACCTCATTGCACAGCACCAACCTGTGTCTCAGCCGAGGCTTACACGTTACTCTGATGCTCAATAGGTTCCAGAAGAAGACAGACTAGGAAGAAAAGGTCTGGTGATCTAGTTCCAAAAATCAGTCAATGAAAACCCTATAGGTTGACAGGGTCAGAAATAGGTAAATGAGGCAAATCTGGGTGGAAAGGAAGTGAGAGCAGGTACCATTAAGATGAGGAAGTCCTGAAAAGTCATGTCAGGGCCTGATAGAAGGCAAATGTCAGATGAAGTGGCTAAGACCAGGCCCTACCCAATCAGAACCAGGGAACCAATAACCTTGGGCCAAAGTGCCTGACATGCAGAGGAGAGGCTGTCCCCAAAGCTGTCTGGCTCGTGTTTTAGGAGCATGAGTGATGTTAAGAACAATGGCCTAGAATCACCGACCAAGTTTTGAACTCTCTTCCTCATCATCCCATAGGTCCGGACTCAGGCCTGGAAGCACATCCAAATGAATCAGGGCATTCACAGCACATAACAGAGGTCACAAAGGTCTGCCCTGCAACAGTGGAGGGAGAGGCTATAGGTACAAGCTGGCCATGCTGTGTGTGGGGTGAATGCTGCCTACGCCTGCAACAGTGGAGGGAGAGGCTATAGGTACAAGCTGGCCATGCTGTGTGTGGGGTGAATGCTGCCTCTGTAGACAGCAAAGAACAACAAACACCATTTAAACAGAGTAGACTATCAAGTCCAACGGGATCAGTTATTTACAGTAAGCGAGCACACAAAAGAGCGAGGGATTTACCTTAACAAAGTGCTGGGATACAATTCACCTTTGTCAGTTCAATGTCAAAAACTAAACTGGAGATCTTTGAGGCTGTGTCAAGGCCAAGAGGAGCAGCGTGCTGGACCTACAGCTGTAGTTGGAGGCTCTGTTACCAGGAGTGGGAGGAATGGATTACTAAGGTCTGCAACTAGAGGAGCTCATGTTTTCAGCAGACCAATGGGGAAAAAAAGAAATGCAGATGGAAATTACTGCACATCAACCACATTCAAGCGGACTCTGAGGGTCCCTGGGAGGCCTTATCCACTTCTGTCCTCTTCTATAAAAGAGATGATTGGCATGAGCCTATCCTATTTGCTAAACACAGATGTGCATTTGCAGCTGTAGTTCTACTTGTTGGCTGTCAGGAGGTAATTGTACGTTATGAAATGAGCTGCCTATCAATTTAGAGGACACTTATTGCTAACAGCTGCGAGTATGCGCCAACAGATAGATGCAGGGATCAAGGAAATGCTTTCAAATACCTGAGGACCCAGCACCAATCTATAATGGATTATTTACACCTACAGTGGCTCTGTGGCACTCGGAAGAAAACCGCCTGTGATCTTCTTTTGCTCATTTGGTAATCTACTTCCAGAAAGTAATGGAAGTAAGATATGATTAAAAATATTGTATGTAATTGTAACTGTCATGTAATTGCAATCAGTAAGTTGTACACATGTGAAAAGTTGAATTGGCTCAAGTAGTGCGTATTTACAATAAAGATTATTTTATACCATTTAGGTGTGGCATCCACTTCCGAAATAGCATGCCTTTGGAAACTTTGTGAACTTCGAAAAATGGCGATGGTTGTGGAAGGCCTTCAGGCCTTTTGTTCATGGAGTTTCTATAGTTGTGCGCCACTCCACGGCAATCAACAACAACAACAAAGTGTATTTCCCTTTAAAAAAAAGTGAATGAATAGGAGAATATCCATGAGAGTAAAGAGCCACAAAAGATCCATTATTATTAGTTCTTAAGAGCTAGGGGAGTGGGCCTCCACTTATGTCATCTTTCACATGGGGAGCTGGTTTGAAGGGTGGCCCTGTCAGGCTAGCGAGAGATAGTTTCTCTCGGCCAGTGGAGGGAAGGTGCAGAGAGGAAGCCAGGATCCCCAGCACCGTCTGGCCTGTGAAGACCACGTTTAATAAAGTGAGAGAGGGAAAGGCATTAGGCCAGCTAAAGGGGTGGGAGTCGGCATTCAGAGCACATTTTTCCAGAGTCCCACCCCCTCCTGAGTGGACTTGAAAATTTCCAAGATGCCTCTTTGTCGTAAAAGTTCCTTATTCCATCTGGTAAGGAGTTATGTTGCCAACGTAAAGGCAGGCAGTTTGAAACCAACAGCTGCTCCTAGAAAAAAAGATGGGCAATCTCCTACCATATAATTTACAGCCTCTGAAAACTTAGCGGAGGCTCAGCAATGAGTTGGTTCTGACTTGATACATAACAGCAACAACAACAGCAATATCAGTGTCCGCAGACTTGTCCCTAGTGACTTATCTGTAAAACCTAGAGGCTGGGTGATCTCCGCCCGTTCCTTCTAGTTTTGATGCTGTGTCTAAGACTTCATTTCCCGTCCCCCTCCCTGCACCGTCCCCATCCCAAAGTCCCACCCCTTTCCAGAAGAGATACAAGTTACATCAAGAGGAAACAAAATGTACCCCTATAACACCCAAAATGAAAACACTGAAGAGGGGTTGGGGTCAAGACATCTATCAGGAGCATCCACAGTTCCTTCCTGTGTTTAAATACTGCTCATGGAGGTCAAGTGAAGAGCAGGCGGCGGTAAGTGGCCAGTGCAGAAGGCAGCCTTCCTGCCCAGCTCGCCCCACGCCCTCTGGGGCTCCCTTCAACAGACCTCAACTTGACTGTTGACCTCTACTCTCTCTTACTGCCCATGAGACTGACTTCTACAGAGTGGGAAATCTGGCCAGTGACTGTGACCTTAGAAAGGCTGCTGTCTCAGTGAAATTTTGGCCCCTCAACTGTGATACCCTCACAGGGAAGGTCCCTACCTTCAGAAGGAAGTCAGTCTGAGGTCAGGGGCAGCAAAAGGGTTGTTGTTAAGTGCTGTCGAGCTCAGTCCGACTCATAGAGACTCTATAGGCAGCAGACCTGATCACTGTCCTTTCCTGTACCGTCCTCATCATCGCTGAAGTCACAGTGTCAGTCCATCTTGATAGAGGTCTTCCTCTCTTTTACTAACCCTCCATCTTTTCAAACATGATATGCTTTTCCAAGGAATAGCTTCACTCAGCGACTGTGTCTCAAGTGTGAAAAATGAAGCTTTGTTATCTTTGCCTCCAAGGGTCACTCTAGCTTCGCTTTTCCCACTGAATTATCTGCTTGTTCTTTTGGCAGTCCACAGGATATTCTGTACCCTTCTTCAACACCACACCTAAAAGGCAGACTTTCTTCTGTAACCTTTATTCATTGTCCAGTTCTCTGAGGCATAGCACGTGATTGAGAAGACCACGAATCAGGTGCACCTTAGTCTTCAAACAGACATAATCATTCTTCAGCATTTTGGAGGGCTCCCAGGGAGCAGATTTACCCAGTGCAATTTGTGTCTTGATTTCCTGGCTGCTGTTGATTGCTGATTCAAGTAAGATGAAATTATTGACAGCTTCAAAGGTGTAGGTAGCATTGGGGAAGAGAGATATAGGTGTGAGGGAGATGGCAGAACCACAGGTGCAGGGGGAGGAGAAGCGGGCTATGATGGGCCTGACTGGAGGCCTCCGATGTAGGTTTGGTTTTACGGTAAATGAGGCAATATCTACAGATACACAGACAGGACTGGAAAGTATTTATCATATCATTTAAAGTCATCACTTAACACTGAGATTAACCATAATAGTAAGTAGAGAATCACAGCAGCTATTCATGGTGGGAAAACAGAGTAGGATAAGGATACTTCCAACCCTGTGGTGCAAAACCACAGTATCCATCCCCTACAGTGCACTGTAAACACAAGAGTTTATATATTACAATGTGTGTGTGTCTTTCTGTGTGTATATACATACATAAATAACAACAGCCTATGACACATGTAATTATATGTTTTGCATTTTTTTGTATCAAACTACTATTTTTTTAACATCATTATTTAAATTAGAGTTTTTTAAACTGCTTTGAGACTTTTAAAGCTCACCTTACCTAGCTATAATAAATGAGAGCCAAGGGTCTCTACTGCCTGGGAGAGTCTGTGGCCTCAGAGAGACCTTTCCGAGTGTGGTGGGCTCATGGGTACCTAAGTGGGGAACACGTAGGTGGGGAACAACAGGGAACAGAACAGCAGCTGAAGAGCTGCCTCCATCGTCTTTAGGTGTCCAGAGTGCAGGGCTTTAGTGGCTGCCTTTCAGCTTCCTTCCAGTGGTTGAGGAAAGGTCCCCTGGTGTCAGGTGTCTTCTGGTGTCAGAAGTATCTGCTCTGGGAGCTCCGTGTCCCTATCACCAGATGGCTGGGATTGAATTGCCTAAACTCCCTTTGTAGAGAGGGTCATGATCTACAGTCATCTTAATAACAAGGCTCCTAGTGTTACGAACGTTGTTAGGTGCCATCAGGTTGGTTCCAACTCCTAGAGACTCGAGTGTAAAACATGAACCACTAAGGGAGCTCTGGTGGCCTAGTGGCAAGTGGCTGCACTGCAATCCCAGAGGCACATGGTTCGAATCCACCAGATGCTCTGCTGGAGAAGGAGGGTCACTCTCCTCCTGTACCAGTCAGATCTGATTTGATGGTACACATATCATCATCATCATCATCATCATAGTAATAAAAATACTGCCTGTCCTGCTGGTGCCATCCTCGTAGTCATTGCTATGGTTAAGCCCATTGTTACAGCCACTGTGTGAATCCATCCCACCAAGGGCCTTCATCTTTTTCTTTGACACCCTTCTCCAGGACTGTTCACGTATGACAACATGTCCAAAGTAAATAAGAAAAACTTCACCATCCTCATTTCTAAGGCACATTTTGGCCGTATTTCTTCCAAGACAGCTCTGTTACCTCTTCAGGCAAGTAACATTCCTGACATGTACCACTGAGTTGGAACGGAGCCATAGTTGACCCTCCAGTGGATTTTCAGAGGCAATACATCATATAGGAGGAGATTACCCATCATTTTCCCATGAAGCAATTGGTAGATTTGAACTGTGTACCTTCGAGTTGGCAGTACAGTTCCTTACCACTAAGCAAATGTTGTAGAAGAATAATTTAACAATATTAACAAAATTTAACAATATTTACAAAATTACAGGTATGATGAAGCAATGCTTCTTTAATAATCTGTTTCAAGCAAATTCTAGTATGTGTATGGACATATATGTGTATATATATATATATTTACATATACATTATTTATAACAGAAAGAATTGTGAAACAGCAATCTCTAGAAATTAAAAACAAATGATTACATAAGTTATGGATGATTCATGCCATGGAATACTCTGGAGCCAATGAAAGAATGAAATCTCTTTATACATCTTCACACA
>NW_006399786.1:15713233-15715012 GCF_000299155.1 Elephantulus edwardii | reverse complement strand
GAAATGACTTGCCTCCGGAAACTCTATGTACGAACAGTGCTCAGGCTGTTCGTTCACAGTGTCGCTATGAGTCGTCTACGACTCGACGGCATTGAACAACAATATGTGCTTGAAAAGGAATTAAAAATGGAAAATATTTTCTTTTCCATATTCCCAAGTGATGTTAAATCTAAATTTATTCCAATAACAATTATATTTTTATTAGACACTTGTCAAAGGGTTCCAAATCATAGCAAACCATCTACAACAGAGCAAAACACTGTATGATTCTGAGCAGCTTATACTGTCTTGCTGATTTTGAACACATTGTTGTAGCTGTTATGTTAATTCATCTTATGGAAGGCCTTCCTCTGTTTTACTGAAACTATACTTTATTTATAATGATTTTCTCCAGGTCTCAGCCCTCCTGATAATATATATAAACCATATTATCCTTCTTTATAAAATTATTATAATTTCACTTCTTTGAAGAAAAAAAAATTATTAATTCTTCTAATAGTGCATGGTATTTTCAATGTTCTTCACCAACACCATAATATAAAATCAACAATTTTTCTTAAGTCTTCAGTACTCATTGTCTAGGTATCAAATGTATGTGTATGAATTGATAATATGATAACTTCTGTCAGGTATACTTTATTTTCCAAAGTGACGTTTTTGCTTTTACCACTTTAAATATTTATCCAGTCAATATGCTATTCAATTTATGGTCTGCTGTTTCAATGAGTATTGTTGATATGAATCAATTGGAATCCTTAAAATGTCTATATATTTTATCTGTTTATATCACAATGTTACTTATTAATGTTACTGTGTTTTGTTTTGTTTTGTTTTTAAATAAGTGAACCAAATAGCATCACCATGATAGATGGAGAAGAGATTGAGGTTGCTCACAATCTCAGCTTGTTCAGCTCCACAATCAACACTCTTAGTGCCAGCAGGCAAGAAATCAAAACACAAATTGCTTTGGGAGAGTCTTCTGTCAAGGACCTCTCAAAAGTGTTAAAGAGCAATGATGTCAGTCTAGAGACTAAGGTAAACCTGATTCAGGCCATGCTCTTCACAATTACTTACTATGAATCACAGCTGGAAAATGATCAAATACGACAGAAAATAATTGATGCCTTTGCGTTCTGGTGTTGGCAAAGGGAATTGAACATACTGTGAACTCTCAAGTGAACAAACAAGTTTATCCTGGAGGGGGTGAAAACAGGCTACTCCTTGAAGGCAAGGATTTTGAAATTCTGTCCCATGTACTTTGGGCATGTGGTCAGAAGTGACCAGTGCCTGGAAAAGGACATAATACATGGAAGGCTGGAGGTACAGCATAGGAGAGGAAGACCCGGATGAGATGGATTGACACAGTAAACTGGGATAATTGGGTAGGTGTGTTGGAGACGGTGAGACTGGCTCAATATAGAGTTCAGAAATATTGTACATAGGGTCACCGTGAGTTGCAGGCAAGTGTTTTAAGTATTCTTCATTCTCAGGAGGCAAGATTTTTTTCTTTTACATATCACAAATTGTTAATGAATATTCTTCCAAACAAGATTTCACATTCTCCATAGAGTCTAGCTTCTCAAATTATTTGGTCATGATATAGAGTGAGAAAGTGTGGTGAAAATACAACCCAGGCTTTCTCCTTAATTGGAGCTCTGGTGGCAAAGTGTATTGAGTACTTTCAACCACTGTTACCAAAATGACAAGCTTCTCTAGTGGTTTGAATCTATCTGTGGCCCTGTCAATGTAATGGCAATGAGTTTTGATTGAGGCTTTAAA
>NW_006399786.1:15699536-15712825 GCF_000299155.1 Elephantulus edwardii | reverse complement strand
GCAAGGGAAAATAAAGGGAGAAGAAGCCCTCACAATTTGCTAATTTAGAAATGAAAGAAAATATCATTGTTACTGATGCATGGACATTAAAAGGCTAATAAAGGAATAGTGTGCATAACTCTATACTCCTAAATTTAGTCACTTAGTATACTGGGTGTGAAACAGTAATGTATGCTAACTTTGTAAGTAAACCAGCATAAAACAATTTTAAAAAAATAAAAAAATTAATATAATGGTAAACCCATGTTTATTAAAGAAAGTGATACAACAATTAATAATCTCTGGTACAGAAATTCTTCTTCTGTCCCCCTTAGTCATTGTCCAGCTCTCTAATGCAGTAATTACAAAGACCATAGCCTGTATCAGACACACATTAGTTTTTTTAACTAACATTATTGCTCCTTATACTCTGGAGACATCCCTTGTCATTGGCCAAAGGGTAAAGAATAAAGAATGAGACAGGACAACAAGAATGGAGGAGAAACAGAGAGCATAAACTAGGGGTCAAACAGCTGGAAGAAGTAAAATCAGAACCCTGCTTCCCTGTGTCTCTAATGAAAATTGCCAGGGAGAAAATCACAAAGAAAACTCTATGCAAATGAAGCTAAGCTCTTTCTATTGAAAACCTTAGCTTTGGGGGGGGGGCGAGTGGGAGTGTGGGAGGGTATTAGCAAATACAATCCAAGAAGTGTGTAAAGGCCTAAGGTCTGCCTCGCACTTTAAGGGGAATTTCAGCTTGTATCTGCCCCTCCCTCACATCCTGTTATAGCATTTGGTTTATCATTAATATTTAGTTTGAAATTTGGCTTCCCACAATCGCTGACAGCAGATTTTCCAAGTGCAATTCATCTTTTGATTTCCTGAGTGCTAGTGCCAAGACTGTCAATGCCTTTGAGTTGAGACACTGGAGAAAATTACTGGAAGTATCATGGACCTCTATAAGAACAAACAAGTCTGTATTAGAGAGGATGAAACCAAGTTTCTCCTTGGAGGCAAGAATTTTGAAGCTCCATCTCAGATGCTTTGGGCACATGACCAGGAGACACCAGTTCTTGGAGAAGGGCATCATGTTTGAAAGGGTGGAGGGACAGCACAGGAAAGGAGGATCGCAGATGAGATGGATTGACACAGTGACTGGGGTAATGGAGGTAGGTGTGACAAGTCAATGAGACTGGATCAAGACTGAGCAGGCTATGGAGCTGCTTGACATAGGGTCATTATGGGTTACAGGTATAAGTATTTTATTATTGTTAAAATATAATCTATATTGAATGCATTAGTCTTTTATCTCTTTAGTAAGAGCTTCAAGTCCTCTCAATTTTCAGCAAGCTAGGCTGTGCTGTCTGTCTAATACATGATACTGAGCCTTCCTCCAATCTTGATGCCATCTTTGTATAGTCCAGCTTCTCTTGTTATTTTCTGAGCTCTCTATAATCAAGAAATAAAATCAACTTACTGTTATAAAAATAACATTTAAAGCAGCTCAGTAGAACAATATATTGACATTGATAAACTAGATGCTTTCCTTTAAGATCAGGACAATATTTCTTCTCTCACAACTCCTATTTAACACTCCACAGGAAGCATTACTACATATAACCACTATTGTTCTTAGATGTCATCGAGTTAAGTATGACCCATTGGGACCCTATGAACAACAGATGTGAACCTTGTCCTAGTCTGTTTCACCCTCACAATTTCTGACATATCAGACCCCATTGCACCAATCACCATATCAATGCACCTGGTCGAGGATATTTCTCTCTTTCACCAACTTTCCACCTTTCCAATCATCATGTCCTTAAGGAATAGTCCCTCCTAGCCACATGTCCAAAGTTTATGAGGCAAAGCCTCATCATTCTTGCCTCCAAACAGCACTCTGGCTTCATTCTCTCCAAGGTATGTGTGTTTGGGGTTTGTTTTGTTCTGTTTTGTTTTAGCCCATAGGATGTTCAGTGCTTTTCTCCAAACCACAGCTCAATGGCATAAATTCTTCTGCTATCATCCTTATTTATTGTTCAGCAAATATTGCATAGCAAATAATTGAAAAGACAATATCCTGAACCAGATGCACCTTAGTCTTCAAACAGGATCATTACTCCTCAATAATTTGGAGAGATTTCTAACTTCCCAGTTAGACTCTCCCAGTGCAATATGTCTTGAGATTTCCTGACTACTGATACCAAATGTGTTAATTTAAGTTGTTGGTCAGAGACATTGAAATAGTCTCAGGGTAGAGAAGGGTTCAGAGCTGTTGTACATAGGGTTGCTGTAAGTTGGAGTTAACCCTATGGCACATAACAACAACATGGGTAAAATACTGAAAGACCCAGGACATATTGAAAGATGATAGAGGTAATACATAGAGTCATCATATTAAAAATAATTAAAATAATTAATATTATTAATTATATATTAAAATATATTAAAAATAATTGGCTATACAAAAGCATTTCAGGAGGTGGTATATAATCAAGATCCAATGACACTAAAGGAGAAAGATCACCTATTCTGAAGGAATTAGCAGAAAATAAGGCTCCTGGAATTTATGTAAAATCAATTATCATATTTCAACAAATAGATGCAGTCTTGAATGTATTCAACCAGCTGAGTGAAAAAATTTGGAGAACAGCTACCAGGTCAACTGAAGACCCTCAACCAAGTGGATTGATATGGTTATTGCCACAGTGGGCTCCAGAGTGTGAGAAAGTGTAAGGATGGCACAGGCTCGAGCAGGGTTCAGATCTTTTCTTCATACAGCCCCTATGAACTGTACTGAACTTGGTGATACCTAACAACAATAAAAAGAGCTATTAGGGATACTATTGCTGATGTCATATGGATCTTGACTAAAAACAGAGAATACCAGAAAAATGTCTATTTGTCTTTTATCAACTATATAAAGGAATTTGATTGTGTGGATAATAACAAATAGTGGCTAACATTGGGAAGTAGGTGAATCCTAGAACACTTGATTATGCTTATACAAAATCTGTACATAGACCAGGAAGCTGTTATCCAAATAGAACAATGGGACACTGTATGGTCCAAAATAAAAAAAGGAGTGCATTATGGAAGTATCCTTTCTCCATACTTTTTCTATTCCATTCTATATCCTTTCTCCATACCTAATCTATATACTGAACAAATTATTATTCTTTATGAAAAAGAATGTGGTACCAGGTCTGCAGGAAGACTCATCAACAACTTGTGTTACGCAGATGGCACAGCATTTCTCAGAGGAAGACTTGAAACATTTTCTGCAGAAGATTAAGGACTATATTTTCAATATAGATTGCATTTGGACATCAAGAAAACAAAAGTCCTCACCACTGGGCCAATAGGGAGCATAGTGATAGATGGGAGAAAAGATTGAGGTTGTTAATGATTTCATCTGGTTGGGATTTACAATAAACACCTTTGGGACCAGCAGTTACTATATCAAAAGGCAAGCTGCATTGGGAAAATCTGCTGTCAAAGATCTCTCTGGAGTTCAAATGAGCAACAATGTTAGAGACTAAATTGTGCCTGATCCAGGACATGGTCTTCTCATGACTTCCTATAAGCATCTGTAAACTGTATTATAACTAAGGATGACAGATGCCTTTATATTTTGGTCCTGGGAAACAATATTAAACATACTATAGACTGCAAAGAGAATGAATATGTCTGTCCTGGAGAGGGTGAAACAAGGTTATTCCTTGGAGGCAAGGATTTTGAAGCTATGTTTTACTAACCTTTGCCATGTTGTCAGGAGAGACCAGCCCTTGGAGAAGGATGTCTTACTTGGAAGTTTGAAGGGCCAGTGCAGAAAAGGAAGAGACTGGATGGGATGGATTGACACTGTGACTATAATGGGGTCAGGTGTATCAGAGACGGTGAAGTTGGCTCAGATAGGATAAGATTCAGAGCTATTGTTTGTAGAATTGTTATAAGTCAAAGTCAACTCGAGAACACATAGGACAAAAACAGCATATATATGGACCTTGATTGATGGAATGTGCAGGAATCAAATTTACTGCATCTGTGGAGAGGATGACGGATAAGCTCAATATCAGTAATAAGAACTAGATGACAAGGTACACTGTGAAATAAATAGACCATCAGTTGCTCATATGCAAACTCAGTTTGAAGATAAAGATATTTTAAACATGTCAACAATAGTCCAAATATGATCTACCTGGATTGAAAATAACAAATAAAAACCCAAACAAAGCAAAAATATATTTGCTTCATTGAACACTATGAGCAAAAAGGTCATACTAATTATGTGATGGCATTGTACATAAAGAAATAAAAATTACACTAAAAATACAGAAAAGAAAGAAAAAATTAAAATGGCTATCAAGAGTCTGAACCTCACTCTTGAGCATAGAGAAGCTAAACCAAAAAGCAAAGATTACTAAACTAGATAATTCAGTCAGTAGAAGGCTTTAAAGAGGAAAGAAGTCAAAGCAATTATGATAAAAAAATGCACAAAGACCTAAAAGCATAAGGAATTGAAAACAAATTCATGTTTCAAGTTTCAGTACTTGTGATTTCTATGGACATAATACCAAGTAATATTTAGAAGAATAAAAGAAGATGCTGTTGTTGTTGTTGTTGTTGTTGTGCCATCGAAGTAATACAGAAGTCAGTATATAGAAAATAATTGGCACTGTGCCATTTTAGGAAGTAACATAACACCAAAAAGTAATGGTACAGAAGGAAGAAGCAAAAGCTTGGTAGAAAATAAATTCTTCTCTAGGAACTGAGAGAATATCAATTGAGGTGGTTCATCTAACAGATGTAGATATAGTCACTCATCTCTGCCAAACAAATAAGAAGAAAGCTACCAACCTACTCAATCTACTGAAGGATAGTCATACTCATTCCAGTTTACTAAAAAGTATGATCAAACAGAATGTAGGATATATCAAATAATAAAATTAACACTTCATACAAAGCTGTGCTGCAATCCTGAAGGTACATGGTTTGGATCCACCAGCTGTTCCACAGGAGAAAGATGAGATATTTCCTCCTATAATTGTGATTTACTGACTCTGAAACCCCACTGGAGGGTCAGATATAGGCTGGTGCTGATTTGATGTTAAACAACAACAAGAGGAAGTAAAACCATGTTAAAGATTATTAAAAAAATAGCTGCTGCAGTATATTAGCAGATAAATTTCAGAAATTCAAGCTGTATTCAGAGGAAGCTTTCGAATGAAGTGTAATATCTCTGATATTAAGCGGGTCTTTGCTGAAGGCAGAGAATATCAGAAAGGTTTTTACTTACGTTTTATTTTTTACTAAGCACAGACACCTGGCCTGTACTACTAATTTAATTATATTTAGGTATCTAAATTCTATAGAGTCAATTCACAGTAAGAATTCTTTACTTACATAAAGTAACATTTAAAACAAACGTCAAAGATGCTATGGCTCTCCTCAGTAATTCATTATACTTTTTGTAAAATATCTATCTCTGGGCATTACCTGTGTGTCTCTATGAATGTATCCACTCTGGCATGCCAAATTTCCCCAACTTTTGTGTAGTTTCTTTTAAAATATACCAAGGAAAGTCTGATAACTTAACTTACTGTAGTCTACTTCATAATCCATACTTCAGTGAACTAGCTGAATAAACTATTCAGTCTTTTCTTAACCTCTAGAGCTGAGACTGCTATAGAGCCAAGCAAGCTGCACCTGTTAACAAGCTCCATCCATCATGATGTTGTCAATTGGCCCAGTGTGAGAATCTTTGTCTTCTTGACATTGAGCTTCAATCCATATTGAAGACTACAGTGCTTGACCTTCTACAGCAAGTGCTTCAGGTCCGCCTCAGTTTCAGTGAGCAAGGTTGGTTCATCTGCAAAATGTAGGTTGTAATGAGGCTTCTTCCAATATTGATGCCACATTTGTCCTCATAAATCTCAGCCTCCTGAATGATCTGTTCTGCATATAGATTGAACAGGTATGGCGACAGGACATCCTTAACAAACTCCCTTCCTGATTTTGAACCATACAGTGTTTTCCTGCTCTGTTTTGAGGACTGCTTCCTGGTCCAAGTACAGGTTTTGCATAAGCACAATCAAATGTTTGGAACTGACTCAAGACAAGACGGGCTTCAGGGTCGCTATGAGTTGCAGGCGACTCAATGGCACATAACAACAATAGAGTTGAAATATTGAATAAAGAAACTATTGTTAGTGGGTTTAATTCATTAAGCTCAGTTTGACGCAACTTTATGTCCTTTGAACCATTATTCCCTAATCTCAATAGCCTGTCTGTACATATTCTCAAGGTTTGTGCTTCTGTTTTCTATATATTAGAAAAATAAAGCAGTTATTTTGGAGTAAATGATATCTCTTCTTAAGTCACTCCTGTACTTCAATTTTTGAGGCTCAGTGAATTTCTAGTTATAGGTCTAGATGCAAAAATAAGTGATGGAATAGATCTGGGAGCATTTATTAGTGTTTTATATAAGGCATCTGGATTGTACAATTCCTTAGACCATGCAACCTCTTCTGCCACAATTGCAGTCTCAGATACTCATTCATTAAGGCTTGATTAATCTCATTAACTGAAAATAGAAAAATACCTGATTCTTTAAAGGACATGGATTGACACGGTGACTGTAACAGTGAATTTGATCATGGCAGATATCATGTTGATGGCACAGGATGAGGGCAACATCTAGTCTGTTGTCCAGAGTCACTTTGAGTCATAATCAACTCAACATTATCTAACAATAATAACAACCTGAGAGAGCCAGCTACTACTCAGTTGTACTTTGGTTAGCTCTCAATTTTCACGGCATAGGACAGTGATCCTGTGATGTTCATAGGATTTCTAAAGTCCATTATTTAAAAATATGGATGATAAATTCTTCTTTTAATCTGTCTTAGTTTGGAAGCCCGGTTGAAGTTCTGTCCCTCTCATGGTTGACTCTTATGTTATTTGAAATACTGGTGATAAAGCTTCTAATATTACAGTACACACAAGCCAGCACAGTAAGGAGAATGGATAGACTAATGGTGCCATGGTATTTAGGGAGCTTTACGTTTAGCTTCATAAAGCCTCCCTGCATTGCAGAATTATAATAAACAGAGTAAATATTAACATGGAATATTGTTATTGTTGTTAGCCACTGAGTTGACTATGACTAGTAGCTACTGTATGAACAAGATGAAATTTCACCTTATCCTGAACCATCTTCATTATCTTTATTATTCTTAAGCCCATTGTTAAAATCACCAGGTCAATCATTCTTGTTGGAAGTCTTCCTCTCTCTGATACTCCACTTTTTCGAGCATGATGGCTTGGTCCTTCCTGACAACATGTTCTAAGTATGTGAAAAGGGGACTCACTTTATTCTCTGAGAAGCACAGTTGTCACATTTTTTCTAAAACAGATTTTTTTTTCCCTTTGACAACTCAGTATTCTTCTCCAACACCACAGCTTAAGGGCATCTATTCTTCAGTCATCCTTATTCATAGGCCAATTTAGAGATGTATAGTAAGTAATTTAAAAGACTATGGCTTAGATTAGATACACCATAGCTGACATTACCCTTTGAAGAGGCTCTTGACAGCAGATTTTCTTAATTCAGTTTGTTGTTTCACTAACATGGTAAGGACCTCAAAATTGTATCTTCTTCTGCACAGTATTGGTTCAGTGCTATTAGTGAAATTCTGACTGTGAGAAAAGTATGTGAGTCAATAATAAATATTCAACCTGACTGATTGGCAGAAAGAGGTGCAGGAGCCAGGAGGGTGAAGTGTCTGACTGAGCAGCTGTTTGCTGCTATGGGTATTATTGATGGGACTCACCACTTCCATGTTGCATCACATCCCTCCTCTTCCCAACCACCGCCACCACCACCACCACCACCATCACAAGGGCGTCTGACATTGTATAAAGCTTTCTTTTTATTATTTTGGTCCCACAGCTGTTGATGATTTGCATGATCAAGTAACTACCGTTAAGGTAGCTAGAGATCATGACTATTGTAACAAGGGTTAGAAAAGCTAATTTTTAGGGCTTCTGACACCACAAGTATAGTCAATGTAAGTGAAATAACATTAATCTATACTTATAATTTTCATTATTAATTAATAAATTAACATGAAATAAATAATAAATGTAATGTAAAATAAATACTACTTTAAATATGTGACTTATTAAGTTCAAATTATCAGTCTTTATATTTAATAAGTGAATAAATATATAGGTGTTAAACAAAATTTCAGTCATCTGAAACCCCCCCATCTCTTCTTCCCTGAAAGATGAAGTCAGCTTTCATAAAGATTATTCCTTGAAATCCTTAAAAAGCCTTTTCTCTCTGCCTTGTTATATTGTCTTAAGCAATTTTCATGTTGATTCTGATATGTATATCAGAAAGCAGCCAATACAATCATTACACATCACTGGCAATTTACAGTAATGCACTTGTTCAAGCCTAAGTATTTTTAAAAGCACAATATTAATAGAAAAATTACTGTGGGCATGATCTATTATGAGAATTAGTTGTTATCAATTTCATAAAGTATTGGTTTAAATTTCCAGAAATTAATTTTAAATTTTGCAAATTGAATTTTTCCACAATTCTTTATAACAGTCAGAAGTTGGGACAACTTTTCATAACACAAAAGTAAATGGCCGAAACCTATTCGTGTTGCTCAAATATAGAGTTCCCTTGGATTATAATTTGTACTTGTTCTCTCTCGCCAACTATAAATGGAGGACAATTCCCTGGGCCAGTAAGAAATGTCTCCTAAGTAACAATATCAAAGGGACTTGCATCCATGAAATATCTACTTAAGTAGCCTTCCCTACACAAGTGAAAGATTCATTATAATTACATTCCTTATTATTCAGCTTCTCTGAACACGGTTCCATTCTGCAACATAAATGATATTTAATAATCACAATTAATTATGTTTGGGAATTCTGGTGGCCTAATAGTGGCCTACTAGATTGGAAGTTATGCTGCCAACCCAAAGGTAAACTTCTTTAACCAACCAGCTGCTACATAGGAGAAAGAAGGGCAACCCCTTCCTGAGTGATTTCTAGCCTCTGAAAACTCACTGGAGGAGCAGTTTTGAGTGGCTTCTTACTCAGCAGCAATGAGTTGCTGAGTTTTATTACTGAGTATGTTAATTGCATAAAAACTGTTGTTGTTGTTAGATTCTGTTAAGTCAACTCTTATTGAACGAATCTGTATAAAGTACATCCAAGTCTTGCCCAACTCTGAGCCATCCTCAAAATGTCCATTATGCCCACTGTCAAGTCACTGTGTCAGTTTATCTAGTGAAGCATCTTCCTCTCCTGCACTGACCCTTTACTTTCCCAAGAATTATATATAGGGATCTTAAGGTATGCATCTCTTAAGAGATTTGTAACTGAAAAAAATATAATTTGTCAAGAAAAAAAAGTGTATAGTTATGAGTGACATACAAAATTTAAATAACAAATAATAATATTCTAACTTTAGAGTTCCTCTAACAACTTATTCTTCAGCTAAACTGTATGATACCAACTTAAAGAAGAAATAGCTAATTGCTGACATCAATGTTCTTCACGAATAAAAATGCTAGTAAAATGCTTCTGAACCAAACATTACAAAAGACGGAGAAATCATATGCTATTTAAGTAGTGATTATAATAAAAGAATCACTTAAAGAACTTTCAGAAATACTAAAGTACAAAACAATTCATCTTTGGGGTCTTTAGTATTCTGGTCCTGACCAAGGACAAATAAAAACCAGAGCATATTACCAACCACTTTGTTAAAAACTGAGTCCCTCCCTTTCATTTTCCTTCTCAGAGTGTTGCAAGTTTCCAGAATGATAAACACTTTTCCACTTGTGATCTGAATACATTTTAAGTTAAGGCAAAAAAAAACTCTCCTCAGTATTTGAGCAAAAAATCGTGATGGTCATCATTCTATTTAAACTTTGTATACATAATACTATATTTCTAGACAATTCCAGGCATTTCTTTTATAGATTTGCTTCTATTTAATTAATCAGAGTACTAAGCCTATTTAATATATTAACAGTCTATTGAAACATTAAAATCAAGATTTTTAAAGACAATTTTTAGTATATTCCTGTTTTTGCATATGTCGTTGAGTCAGAAGTGACTCATAGCTGACCATCCAGTGGACTTTAGGGAATACTAAATCACAGAGGAGCATTTAAACTGTCTACAACTGCAGCACAACTCACTAGACCACCAGAGCTCCTTTAACCCAGAGGTACATCAGAGAAGGTCTGTAGATACAGAATAAGTTTGAATATATCACTGATATTTGATAACTGTAAAGTATTTTTATTTTCATTATTCCATTCAACTTCTACATTGCCAATGTTGTAAAGAGGGCAAGTGACTTTTCAATATATTTCACTACTAATGAGGGCATCTAAAAATCAATTGATTGCATGTAATTCTTCAGTTGTATAATTTTTGAGACTATTTTCTGTAAACAATGGAAGTAATGGCACAGGTATACTTTTATATGCAATACCAGTAACACCAACAGAATCAGTGAGTCTGCAAATCAAGACGGTAATTAACTGCCAAAACTTCTGCCTGCCTTCTGGTAAAGAAGCAGACAGTACATTAGTATTTTCTTTTATATATTAATCACATGTATCATCTTCTGGTTTTAGAAACTGTACCAATGATTCACTCCTAACACAGGAAAACTGTGCTAGAAACCATACTAGCCCACTAGAATCAGAAAGACCATAACTTTCACTTCTTTCAAATTCTTTGGATAAAAATAATGGTTTTCTAGGTTCCCATTTTCTCATTTTTCAAATGAGGAAATTTGTATTTATTTAATCCACAAGAAGTACTAACTTTAATGTTTTCAGAGGACAGAATTGAACATATATTAACAAACTCAGTTTGTAAAGCACAGAGACTTAACATCAACAATAACCAAACTATTATTAACCCCACTGATTGAAAAAACTTTAAGAGTTAGAGAAAAAATTGTGTAAATAATCTTTGTGATTTACATATATTACTTTCGACATGTTATTATTTTGGTTCTGTGCTGCAAAATCTGAACCAACTCATAGCTGATCTTCTATGGATTTTCAGAGGCAGTTAATCACATGGGAGGAGATTATTCATTCTTCTGCAAAGCAACTGGTGGATTTGAACCTTTGGATTTACAGTGCAGCTTCTTAGAACTGCTGTCGTTAGGTGCCATAGAGTCAAGTGTGACCCATAGCAATCCTATGAAAAAACAGATCTGAGCTGTGTACTATCGTTTGCCATCCTCCTATGTCCTGGCACATGAGAACCCATTGTAGCAGTCACTTATGTCAATCCACCTGGTTGAGGGTCTTCCTCTCTTTCACCAGCCCTCTAACTTTCCAAGCACCATTTCCCTCTCCAAGGAATAATCTCTCCAGAACATGCCTGAAGTATTTGAAGCAAAATTTTATCACCTTTGCCTCCAAATAGCTTCCTCGCTATACTTTATCCAAGACATATTTGTTTGTTCTTTTGGCATTCAATGGGATATTCAGTACTCTTCTCCAACATCACAGCTCAAAGTCATCAATTCTTCTTCTATTATATTTTTCATTGTCTAGCGCTCAGATGCATAGCAAGAGATTGTAAAGACCATTGCCTGAATTAGACACACGTTAGCCTAAAGCTGACATAATATTCCTCAATAATTTGGAGAAGTCTCAAACTGCAGACTTCCCAAGTGCAACATGTCTCCTTATTTTCTGATGGCTGGTACTAAGAGATCCATGTAATATGAAGCTGCTGACGGTATTAGTCTTCTCCATCTATCATTATGTTACCTATTGGTCCAGTGGTAAAAATTTTGGTTTTCTTGACATTGAGATGACGCTGTATTTTTGATCAGCTGCAGCAGGTGCTTGTATCATCTGCATAACACAGGTCCTTGATGAGTCTTCCTTTGATCATGATGCCACTCTGTTTTTCATATATTACAGTTTCTCAAAGAATTTACTCAGTATACAGATTGAATATGTATGGGGGGGAAAGAACACAATCCTCCAGCACTCCTTTCTTAATTTTAAACCATTTAGTAGTCCCCTGCTCTGCTCACACAGCAGCCTCTTGGTCTAGGTGAAGGTTTCACATCAGTACAGTTAAGTGCTCTGCAATTCCTATTCTTCTCACTGTTAGCCATAACTTGTTAAGATCCAATTAGTCAAATGCCTATGCATAGTCAATAAAGCATAAAGAGACATTCTTTTGATATTCTTTACTTTCATCAAGGGATCTGTTTGGTGTCAGCAATAATATCCCTGGTGCCATGGCCTCTTCTAAATCCTGCTTGAACTTCTGACAATTCCTTATCTATGTAATATTCTAACATTGCATATATATTTTTGTATTGTTATTAGTTACTATGAAAAGCACAGAAGAGAGAGATAACACTCAAGAAAGCAATTACAAATCCTGTAAAATGATGTATCTTTTTGGTCTTGTTGTTATTTTGTGCCATCTAGTTAGAATCAATACATAACCGACTCTCCTGTGGGTTTTCAGAGACAGTAAATAAAATGAGAGGAGATTGCTCATATTTTTCTTGTTGAACAGCTGGTACATTCAAACTACAACTCCTGGCACCATACTAAGCTACCCAATCTCTCTTTTGGTCTAGGAGGATAGTTTTGAGGAAAGCCTCCTTTATTATTAACATCTTTGGTAAAGTTTTCCTCCATCTCACATCGTTGAGAATCATTCTCTTCTATTTTCACTGACCTTGTATGGAGGAATGAGAAGGGGTATTTTAACTATTTTAAACTTTGACTGAGTTACTGTTACATTTACTTTTAATCGTAGACTCTCTTTTTCTCCATTTCCTTTCATTCCACATCATAGGTAGAATTAAAGAATTTTACTTGAATCAGCTAATGCAAACATGACAAAATCCAAGAAACACTCTAAAAGGGTAGCTTATGCACCTCAAGGTGTCCCTGCACCTCAAGGTATCCCCTCTTAACAAACTTTAACCATGAGAAGAGGTTTTAGGTGCCATGTGAATGACCTCTGCACAACTTTCGAGAGCAGCCATCTTGAAAGGGCATGTTCCCTTATAACCAAGGGTCTCATCTGGAGACAGATGAGTCTCACAGTTTAGGACCTGAACTTAAAAATTACTTAATTGATTTAATAGTAGGTTTGAAACATTGAATAGCAATTACTTAAGATGAGATGAGTTTTCAGATGACATCAAGGATATCATCCCTTAAAAGAGCAAACATAGAGAAAGGAAAGGGAAAAAAATAAATAACACAATA
>NW_006399786.1:15696901-15698801 GCF_000299155.1 Elephantulus edwardii | reverse complement strand
GAGGCTATGATACCAAGACTATCATTACTAATGTCTAATGTATCCTGCTGAAAACAAAGAATCCTAGAAGCATGTCTATTTATGCTTTATTGACTATACAAAGGCATTTGACTGTGTGGACCATAAGAAAATATGGTTAACATTGAGAAAAATGGAATCCCAGAACACTTAATAGTACTCAGGCAAAACCTATAGCTAGAAGCCATTGTCCAAACAGAGCAAGGGAACACTGTTTGGTTTTAAATTAAAAAAAAAAAAGAGTGTGTCAGGGTTGTAACCTTTCTCTATGCCTATTCAATATATATTGAGCTAATAATTGGAGAAGTTTAACTTTATTAAGAATAATTTGGTATCAGGATTGGAAGAAGATTCATCAGTAACATTCAATTTTCATGTGACACAAACTTGTTTGCTGTATGTGAAGAAGACTTGAAACACTTGCTGCAGAAAGTCAAACATTGCAGCTTTCAATATGGATTGCATCCCAGTGTCTAAAAATCTCATTACAAATCAATAGGCAACATCATGATAGATGAAGAAAAAAATTGAAAAGGTCCATCTCACTTGAATCCACAACTAACACCCTTGGTACTAGCAGTCAGATCAGCAGACATAATTCACCAGGAGAGTCTGTAGTTTGGGTGCTCTACACATTACTAAGGAGCAATAATGTTGGTTTTAGGACTAAGGTGTGCCTGATAATAGACAGTGAGAGCTGGACAATGAATATGGATGAGAGATTAAAGACAAAAAACAAAAAACAAAAAACTAACCAATGCTTCTGAACTGTGGTGTTGAAGAGTACTGAACATTCCACAGACTACAATAAAAACAGAGAGCTACATCTAGAGAAGGTGCAGCCAGTGTGCTTTTTGGAAGCAAAGATGGTGAAGTTTCATCCTGCATACTTCGGGCATGTTGCTAGGAAAGATGTTTTCTTAGAGAAGGACACCATGCCTTGTAAGGAGGTAAGGAGAGGGAACAATGGAGGAGAGGTGGATTGACACAGTGACTACAGCAATAAGTTGGAGTGTGTCAGGCATTGCGAGGCTGGCAGAGAATAGAACAGGCTTCAGATCTCATGTTCATACGGTTAGTAGGAGCTGTGCTCAATTTGACAGCACCTAACAACAATAACAAGCCACAGTTGACTTTATGGCACATAATAATAACAACAACCATATTTGGATTGACAGCCAACTCCTTACCACTAAGCTATATGCCCATATTTGGTCTATAAATATCCCCTCAGAACTTTCCTTTGTGGAGGAATATTTAAAATCCTTCATTCCTTCCTTTCTAGCCAGCATATTTAATAAAACTTTCACATTTTCCCACTCTTAAGTCTTGTCTCCAAGACTGGTGTGGAAAGTGGCAAAAGCATGTTTTTGCAGTATGCTTTCTTGAAAACATTCAATTGTAATCTTAACTAAAGAGAAAATTAACTTTTATTCAATAGTTCATACATACCTTCCTAATCTTAATCACAATCTCCACATTGCAACAGAACAGCACTGTTTTTTTTCTCCTTATGCTTCTCTTTTCCATTCCACTTCCTTTCCTAACCTATCCTGCCACCTAAAATATTTCACTGGGCAAATGTTACCCATTTGATTGAGTATGGTTGGTCTAAGAAGTGTGTTGCTCTCTGGTGTTGTTAATTACTCAGAGAACTCTATATTTAGCAAAAGTTGAATTAAAAGGGTTATGTCACTTCTAGTCTTGAAGAATAACTAAGGGTCACAGACTTAGGGTCTATATTGATCTCTGTAAGACAATTAAGACTACTCTTTTTATTATTTTGGGTTTTGTTGTATTTCTTCCATCATGTTGTTGTTTTGAGTGTCATCGACTCACCTGAGACTCATAACAACCCTATGTCCATTACCTCTGAAACCTA
>NW_006399786.1:15694156-15695601 GCF_000299155.1 Elephantulus edwardii | reverse complement strand
CACAGCATAATGGAAAGCATAAAACCTGGTCTGCTGATAAACATACTGAATGTTCAAAGTGTAAAGACACCAATTAAGAAAAAAAGAAAAGCAGACTATTTACCCCCCCCCCCAAAAAAAGTTAGAGGTAACATGATAAGCACAAGAATTTGGAGATGTAAAGGTAGCTAGAAGTTTTAAGGCAGCTAACTAGAGTACAAAGAGTAAGGGGCAGGATAGTAATGGCTGTTTAATTCCTATTAAAATAAAAGGGGGAATTGGTCCCATAAGAATAGCCACAGTACAAACCCAATTTCAATATTGTCAGACATAGCATTCCTGCTCCAATACCTATGTTTACTAATTACAGCACATATTGTATTTCTTTAATATTGGATGTGAAATCTGCTGCAATGACCATACCACGTTCACGGAACCATTCTTATAGTTATGGTGTTTGGCCCATTAGATAAATAATTGTATTGCCAACTCAGAAGCATTTGTTTAAATTTGTCAGCTGCTTTGTATTGAGGGTCTTTCTCTCTCCTACATAGACCCCCCACATTTCCAAGCATATTGTCTTCTTTGGATTGGCACCTTCTAACAACTTGACAAAGTATACAAGATAAAGCTTCAGTATCCTTGCTTCTAACAAGTACCCTGGTTACACTTTCTCCAAAGTGTATTTATAATCTTTGATATTCCATAGGATGGATATTCATTTTGATTGTCTAAAAATCTGAGGGATTTTTCTTCAGTGCAATATCTACAAATTGTCATTGTTAAGCATTTTGTTTTGCTTGGATCCATAATCAACACCCAAGGTAGGAGTAATAAGTAAACCAAAAGATGTGTTGCTCCAAGAATAACTGTGGTCAAGGACTTCTCCAAAGTACTAACAATAACAATGATAACACTGTCAGTTTAGAAACTAAGCTGTATATGATCTAAGCCACAGTATGTTCAGTTATATCTGAGAGTTAGAAAGTGTGTAAGGATTACCTAAGAAGAGGTACTTTCTTTGAATTTTGGTGTTGGCAAAGAAAATTGACTTCTCCAAAGTAATAACAACAACAACAATCAATTTTAAATACTAAGGTGCATAGGATCTAAGCCATGGTATTTTCAATATGTATCTGATAGTTACCATCCAATATCCATCTAACATTAACTACAATATCCCTAGTACCAGGGCCCCTTCTAAATCCAGCCTGGACTTCTGGGAGCTCTCTGCTGATGTGCTGTTCCAGTCGTTTGGGGATAATCTTTAGCAGAATCTTGCTTGCATGTGAAATCAACGATATTGTTCTATAGTTTCCACACTCTGTTGGGTCACCTTTCTTTGGAATGTGAACAAATATAGAGCTCTTCCAGTCAGTTGGCCAAGTGGTTATTTTCCAGATTTCTTGACACAAATCGGTTAGCATGTCCAGGGCAGCATCTGTTAGCTGAAATATGTCAATTGG
>NW_006399786.1:15686578-15692991 GCF_000299155.1 Elephantulus edwardii | reverse complement strand
TGTGTCAGAGACAGTAAGATTGGCACAGGACAGAACAGAGTTTAGAGCTGTTGTACATAGGGTCACTATGAGATGAGTCACAAATGACTCAACTGCACATGACAACAACAACATCGGATAGTTGGACAATGAGTAAGGATTACCTAAGAAGACATACTTTCTTTGAATCATGATGCTGTAAAAAAAAAAAAATTTAAAAAATGTTGAATGTTTTATGTACTCCCAACAGAGCAAACTAGTCTCTTTTAGAGGATGTGTATTCAGAGTGATCCATAGAGGCAAGGATTGTAAAATAGATTCATTAGAATTCCTAAAAATAAGATTACTAACAATTACATTTTTGGGGAAAAACCCCCAACTTTTAAGAATCAAAAATAAAGAGAGAATCTTTACTGCTTTTCTCCTAGTAAAATAAGATTTACTCTGTTACACTTGAATAAGGATTCTTTCAATAATAAATATGCACTTATAATATGACCTAGTTCTGGTGGCTTTGATTTTATTTTTTAAGTACTCACGAGGAAAGACAACATACAGACACACAAACATTTTTACAAGATAATAAATGAGCTATGAACGATCACAATAGCTTTAGTCATAATAGAAAAAAGAAAACGGAAATAGTCTTCTAATCTATGAAAAATCATTGAGAAATCCATTTCAAAAACAGTGAAAGAAACAAAACATAAGTGAATACATATAATATGATGAATTTACATGCAATTTCAGACTAGTAAATCTAAACAAGTCATGGTAGAAAACAGATCAGTCGTTATATTGACTTGAAAATGCATAGAATACACTTAGGAAGCATGAAAGAAAGGAGTGATGGTCTTTTATGGGTTGTTACATTGACCTATCCACTTAAAATAGATGCCAGTGGTTTTCTGTAAATTGCATCTTAATATAATTGATCTAACACTATTATGATATTGGGGACAAATGCAGCAAAAGACTTGACTATATTTTATTGTTGCTGTTCAGCATTTACTTTTTTATCAAAGGTGTTTATTATTGATCCAGAAAATTTTTTCCTATATATTGTTTATATAATATTTTAAATGTTGAAATCGCAACTTCAGTTCTGATTGACATACTTGTTTCATTAGATCCAGTAATGAATTATTTCTTTACCATAAATATTTTTAGTATTTGAGTACTAAAAGCATTAACATGTAATTAAACACAGTTTTCTTCATTATGCACAAGTTTTAAGGTTCATAGGATCCTCTGAAACACAAATAATTTTAACTTCAGCACTGAATTTTTACATTGATTGTAGAATATTATAAAGAAAGGTAAAAAAAGGTCATTGATTCTTTCCTTAGTACTCCCCTTAAGATATGTTTCATAAAATCATTCAGTTCAGTTTCTATGTGTCCCATGCAAGTGTTCTTTGTATATGTACAGATTAGTGTATCCATCATCACAATATATTTAAAATATTTTTATCATCTGCAATAATCCTAACTTCTCTATCAGCCATCTTGAAATACCAATAGATTTTTATCTCTGTAAATATCCAGATATATTTATATCAATGGAATAGAAGGCCTTTAAGTTTGATTATTTCACTATGTAAGGAGCTGAAAAGAAAATTTAAAAGGGCAGCATCGGAAGACAAAGCTAAGTATTATAATGAATGTGCAAAGAGCTGTAGTCAGAAAATCAAAATGGCCAAACTCTTAGCATTTTTAAGCTGAAGGAACTGAAGAGTAAATTCAAGAACAAACTTGAGTTGCAATATGTAAAGATGCTTTGGGCAGAATATTGAACGATCCAGGAATCATTTAAAGAAGATGAAAGTAGTATATAGAGTCACTGTACCAAAAAAGAATTGGCTGACACAGAAGAATTTCTGGAAACATGTATGAGCAAGAGCCTGTGGTGATGAAGGGAGATGTTCAAGCTACTCTGAAGCAATTGGGGGAAAAAATACAAAACCAAGGCCCCAAGAATTGACGGCATACCAACTGACATATTTCAACAACAACAACAAAAGAATTGCCCTGAATGTGCTAAGTTGTGCCAAGAAATCTGGAGGACGACAACATGAGCAATAGACTAGAAGAGATCTATATTTGTTCCCATTCCAAAAAGAGTTGACCAGACAGTGTGTGAAAATAATTTAAAAAAAATCTTTAATATAACATAGTAAGTAAGATTCTGCTGAAAATTACCCCAAAACGACTGAAACAGCACATCAACAGAGAACTGCCAGACGTATAGGCTTAGTTTAGCAGAGACCGTGGTACTAGGGATACAAAACTAATGTGTGATGGATCTTGGCTAGAAGGAGACAGTACCAGAGGAATATGTATCTGTGCAAAGGCAGCTGACAATATGGATCACAACAAACTGGCTAACTCTGGGAATATTGGGAATCTCAGAACACTTGATTGTACTTGTGTGAAACCTATACTTGGGCCAGGAGGTAGTTTTCAGAATAGAGCAGGGAAATACTGCATAGTTCAAAATAAGGAAAGAAGTATGCCAGTATGCATACTATCTCCATAACTTTTCAATCTATAGGCAAAACAGACCATCAAGGAGGCTGGGCTCTAAGAGGAAGAATGTGGCATCATGATTGGAGGAAGACTTAGCAACAACCTGCATTAGGCAAATGACACAACTTTGCTTACCAAAACTGAGGAGGACCTAAGGCATTTGCTACAGAAGGTCAAGGATTGTAGCCTTCAATATGGATTGAAGTTCAGCATCAAGAAAATAAATATTTTTACCACTATGCCAATTGGTAGCATCATGATAGATGGGGAAGAGATTGAGATTATTAACAGCTTCAGTTTGCTTAGCTCCACAATCAACATTCTTGGTACCAGCAGCCAGGAAATCAAAAGACAAATTGCATTGGAAAAGTCTGTTGTCAAGGAAAGCTCCAGAGTACTGATGAAAAATGATGTCAGTCTGGAGACTAATGGTGCTCATTATCCGTACCATAGTCTTAAAAATTACTTGATATGCATCAGAAAGCTGGACAATGACTAGGGATAACAGGAGAATTGATGCCTTTAAACTATGGTGCTGGAGAAGAGCACTGAATATACTGGGGACCTTTAGGAGAACAAACAGGTTCATCACAGAAAGGGTAAAATCCGGCTCCTCCTTGAGGCAAGGATTCTGAAGCTCTCTCTAACATACTTTGAGGATGTTGCAAAGAGGATCCAGTCCTTGGAGAGGGACATTATGCTTGGAAGGATGGAGGTATGACTAAAGAGAGGAAGACCCTCGATGAGGTGAATTGATTCAGTCACTGGGATTGTGGGGGTAGGTGTGTTAGGGACAGTAAATTTGGCACAGGATAGAGCAGGGTTCAAAGCTGTTGTACATAGGGTTGCTCTGAGAAGCAAATGAATGGACAGCACATAACAACAACATGAGTAAGGAACATTTTTTCCAAATAGTCTATCAAGTAATATTTAAAATTCATTAGAAATTTTCTTTTTACAGTGAAAATGTTCTGTTTAATCATAATTGTCTCTATTATAAACACTATTTTATCTTACTTTTTACTAAATTTTATGTTGTTGTTATATACATTTGAGTAGTAATCAACCCATAGTTGATACTATAGTGGGTTTTCAAAGGCAGTAAATTGAATGGGAATAGATTGTCTACCTTTCTCCTAGAACAGCTGGTGGACTTTATTTAGTCAACATAGTGTGGAGATTATTGTACAATATCACTAGTATCACACACAAGCAAAATCCTACTGAAGATTGTTCAAAAACGACTGGAATTACCAGAAATACAAGCTTGGTTTAGAAGATTCTGTGGCACTAGATGCTTTAGCACAGATAATGTCAGATAGATCTTGGCTGAAAGCTATGAGCACCAAAGGGATGTCTATCTGTGTTTCTTTGACTGTGTAAATACATTTGATTGTGTGTATTACAACAAATTGAGGCTAACTTTGAGTTAGCACTTGATTGTGTCCATGTGAATCCTATACTTGAACCATGAAACATTTCTCAGAACAGAGTAAGAAACATATATGATTCAAAATCAGCAAAGAGATGTGTTAGGAATGCATTCTTTTGCCATACCTTTTTAATCTACAAGCAGAACAGTTCATTTGTGACATTAGACTTTATGAGGAGGAATGTGGAATCAGGATTAGAGAAAGATTCATCAACAACCTGCATTATTCAATTGGTACAACCTTCCTTGGCGAAACTGAGGAAGACCTGACATGCTTGCTGCAGACAGACAAGGACTATATTCTTCAATATGGATTGAAGCTCAATATAAATAAAAGAGATTCTCAACACTAGGCCAATTGGCAGCAACATGATAGATGGCTCAGAGATTAAGACTGTTAACACTTTTTGTTTGCTTGGTTCCACGATCAACACTCTTGGTACCAGCAGTCAGAAAATTAGAGATGAATTGCACTGGGAAAATCAGCTATTGGGGATCTCGCCAGAGAACTAAGGAGGAACGATGTCAGTCTAGAGACGAAACTGTGCCTGATCCACGGGATGGTCTTCACAATTTCTTCAGAGTTGAACAGTGACTAAGGATGCCTTTGAGCTGTGGTGCTGTAGAAGAGTGTTAAACATAGTTATCGACTTCCAAGAAAACAAGCAGGTCTTTCTTAGGGAGGGTAGAAACAAATTTCTTCCTGAAGGCAAAGATTTTGAAGCTCTTTCTCACATACTTTGGGCTGGTGGCCAGGAGGGACATTACTTGGAGAAGGATATCACGCTTGGAAGGGTGGAGGGATAGCAGGAGGTGAGATGGATTGACACAGGAACCTGGGTAATGGGAGTAGGTGAGTCAGAATCAGTGAAAATGGCTTGGGATAGAGCAAGCTTCAGAGTTATTGTACATAAAGTCACTGTGAGTTGCAGAGAAGTCAATGACACATAACAAAGGCAAATATATATATTTAAATATGTATATAATTAAATCTCTATTTCTATGCTGTTCATACTTGTCAGTTGCTCTGAATTTTTTGTTCAAAAGTGTTTGATTTCATTTAATTTTGTTGGTTTTATTTCTATTTTCCTATTGATTTTTTAATGTGGAGATCCCTTTTACATTTTGTTCTGAACTGAAAAATCTATTTCAACCAATTGGGAAAATGTTTCTGAGCTTTACTTATAAGGATAGGAGCTTATCAATTAGATATTGCAGCAGATTTCAACGAACTATCAAATTTTTGGTGATACTACTTTTTGCAAGAATTCTGTAACTCTAAAAAATTATCTATTTTACTATAACAAAATAATAGTAATATAAAAAGATGAATAGAAAAAAATATGTATAATTTTGACTCTTCCTCATTTTATTATTTTATCTCACATTACTTATTTCCCATTTTCTTTTTCTTTATTATAATTTAAAGTATTTTCTCTACATTATTTTTATCAGTAAATATTAGTAATATTATGCTGCTTCAACAAAATTTATTTATATATAGTTACAAGGCATTTAAGGAAAAAGGTCTTTGAGATAGAGAAATCCTATTATATAAGCAGTACATTTTTCTGTATTAAGAATTTTGTCTATACTAGCGTAATATGACTAATGTTAGGGCTACCAGAATTTCCCCAGAGAAATTATTTCATAGACTACTAGTTTCTACTAAGAGAAAGTATACTGCAAATATTGATTGTGATATTAACGTGTGGAAGTATTTCTCTGGGGAAAGTGAGGGGAAACTCCCTAAGTTGTTTGAAACTTGTTAGGAAAAAATTAAAAGGAAAACCGAATAAAACTTTGTAACCTATTTGAGGATCTAATTTGAAAGCCTGTGAAACAAGCAAGAGACTTTTTTGCTATGAATGTTTACAATTAGATGGAACATATTTTGAATTAGACTAACACTACATTAATTTTCTTATTTTCTTTGTTACACAAATTTTGTTTTTCTAGTATTTATTTACTGAATAGTTTTACACAACAGGTTTAAATGTAAACAGAATTGATGACACAAAGTTATTTTTTTGTTTTACTCTTCAGAAACGACAACAATTATAACTGTCAATAATATATTTATTTTTCTGTCTTGACTCCAAATCTTGCACTGGCATCTCTTCGCAATGGGTGGATTGGGTTATTCTCAGTTTAGCACTTGAAAATTTTAGTAGGCCAATTGTTCAAGCTGGAAAGTGTGAAGTAACAGCCATGCTGGGAGAAGCTGTTTTTAGGCCATTAGGAGACACATTGTCAAGAGCATCAGCGGAAGCAGACTGTATTGCAGCTGTTCTCTTACATTATATAATAGGATACTCATTTTTTAACTCTTGGCTGTCACAAGCAATTAACAAGAAAAGAAGAAAATAACTTCAAATACTCATAAATAACCAGGAACTTTCACACACATTGAAATAGGCAAATAGATATTTCAAATTTTCCTACCAGAACTTTTAAAATGTCACTCTACTTCA
>NW_006399786.1:15683808-15686478 GCF_000299155.1 Elephantulus edwardii | reverse complement strand
ATATTTTGATCATATAATTTCTCCATTAATAAGTAACAAAAATGTCTTAAAAATTATGTATGTCAGAAAAATATTCAATATTGACAACTATATGATATATTATTTACTCTTTTTTACTTTAATTTTAAAATAAGTCCAATCAATAATATTAACAAAATTCTTACAAGAATCGAGAGTTGATCTTAGTAGGAAGCCACTGACAGCCCAAATTATGTAATGCCATTTCAGGCAACACATTCAAATTGAAAATTATGTCTCTTTTTCCTTAGTAAATAACACATCTTTCCAAAATTATAAAGGCTCAGGTGATGCTCAAATGTATTCTAAGGAAGAAAATGTCAGCAATTTGGTTTATGCAATTCATTTAGAAATATTCACTAAAATTACAGCAAATAACCAAATGACTTGTAAAATTACATGAATTGTTAATTTTATTACTCAAATTATTTTTATCTCATGACTGATTTTGACTATGGTTAGAGCATTAAAATATTGCCATTTTTATTCTGAAAATAGAACTATATTTATGTTGATAAGTACTAGTGGGTCACTTCATATTTATAACAAACAGTAGACCAAAAAATCTCTTCTCATTCTACACCATCTTCACATGCTCAGATTTTGTAGTGGTACTTTACTTTTTCTCAAGTTAGCCTTTAAAATCTATTCAGCTTTCTTTAGCCTATTTTTTTTTCTAGTTTTGCTTTCTTATTTAACATGGCTTCTCTTTTGCTTTGTTGTTGTAGTGGTTGTTAAGTTGCTGTCGAATTGTAGGTCACTCATAGCAACCCTGTACATGAACATTTTTTTTTAAATACATGAACACTTGTATAAACTCCATCATTTCTCCAAGTTCATAGGGTTTCCAGAGGCAAGATATTTCGGAAGTGGATGACACTCCTGCTTGCAAGCTTGTTTTAATCTGAGAGCTCCACCAAACACTGTCCGTCATGGGTAACCATTATCGTATTTGACACATCAGTGTCACAGTGTTCAGCTTCACAGTAACCACGAGTTACCTCTGTACAGCAAGTGAACAGACCAGGATTATGCAACCTAGAAGAATGTTTGACCAAAAACAATTAAAAAGAGGTCTGGGGGCCATGGATTAAAGTCACCCACCTTTGGCTTGGCAGCATCACTTTCTGTCCACTAAGCCAACTGAGCTTTCTAGTTGTTGTTGTTGTTGTTAAGTGCCATCAAGTTATAGACAACTCACAGCAACTCTATGAACGAAAGACCTGAACACTTGTATAACTTTCATCCTTTCTCCAGGTTCATAGGGTTTCCTTAAGCAAGTTATCTCAGAAGTGGATGCCACTGCTAATCTATATTTTAGGGCAAATTTCTGTATCTCTTCTGACATATTTCTCCTTATTGTTTTAATGACAATTTGCTTTCTTCAAAAGTAATATCCTTGATGTCATTCTGCAACACATCTAGTCTTCTGTATTTAGTGTTCAATAAATCAATTTTATTCCTTAGATGATTTCTAAATTCAGGGGAGTTATACTCAAGGTTATAATTTGGATCCTAGCCATACTTCAGCTTTCCAGTTAAACTTGTATCGGAGTAATTAATGGTTTGTACCACAGTTAACCCTTGGCCATGGTCTTCCTAACAAGATTGAATGTTTCTGTAATTTCCTTTCATAGATAAGTCAAGTGACACAACTTATGTATATTTTGTTTGGTGAAATCTACATCAGAATATCAAAAGATACATTTAACTAAAAAAAAAATCTGTTGAACCTTTCCAGAATGCTAAAATGTAAGATTATTCATTTAAGTACTAATGTGCATTGTATTTCTAATTGCTTTCTATGCATCTGAAAATTGAACAATGAATAAGAATGGAAGAAGAATTTGTATCTTTGGATTGTGTTGTTGGACAATAGTATTTGATATACCATGAACTTCCAAAAGAACAAACAAATCTATTTTTGAGTAAGTGCAAGCAGGATACAACTAAGAGACAAAGTTGATGAAAATTCATATCACATACTTTGGTCATGTTATCAGGAGTATCCATGTCTTGGAAAAAGACATCATGCTCAAAAAGCTAGAGGATGACCAAAAAATAAGATGATCCTAAAGGAGATGGATTGCCACAGTGACTGTAAAAACAGGCTCAAATGGTACAAGATCATGAGGACTGCTCAGAATAAGGCAAGGGTCAAAATTGTTCAAGGAGTTGCTATAAACGCTTGTGGACTCAACAGCACTGAACATGTATAAGTTACCTTTCATATTGTTAAAAATTACATTTGTCATAAATTCATAATTCATCTTACAAAATTTTATTATGGTGTACCTAACAGGTTTACTAGTACAAAGGTCATATTTTCATTCTCTTGAACTTTTCATTTTTGCTTTCTAGTTTTGTATTCTGCAGTAAGTGCTTCAGATGCTTCAGTTTTAGTAAGCAGGGTTGTGTTATCTGCATAACGCAGACTGTTTATGAGTCTACCTCCAATTCTGATGTCACACTTCTCCTCACAGAGCCCAACCACCTGGATTATCTGTTCTACATATAGATTGAAAAGGTATGGAGATAGGACACATCCTTGGCCTTATACCCTTCCCAAATTTGAACCACACAGTGTTCCATGCTGTGTTCTGATGGCTGCCTCCTGGTCCAAGAATAGTTTTCACATTAGCACCATCAAGT
>NW_006399786.1:15681553-15682693 GCF_000299155.1 Elephantulus edwardii | reverse complement strand
ACACATAACAACAACAACATTTGTATTGTTAATTCTGAAGGTATACAGTTTGAGTTAACCTGCTGCTCCATGGAAGAAGGTTGGGAAGTCTTGTCCAGTACAATTAAATGCCTTCAAAAACCAGCTGAAGAGTTGCTTCCAACTTGAATGTATGTAATAACAAAACCCAACAACCTTTGTGTTATAAACACTAATAATAATCAGTGCATCTTGATTATGTCTGTGAACAATTTAAGAATCAGAGAGATAGTAAAAATTCTTCAGTTACTTTTTCCAATATTTAGCTTTAGTTAATGGTTCATAAATTTGAGTAATAGTTATGTTAACTGGTCTTCTTTGTAGATGTATTTATTAGTACTGAAAGCATTGTATTTCAGAGTAAATCTTTAAATGCTAATTTTAATGATAAATGTGATGTCATATCTCTTTATTACTCTTGGGATAGTAGACCATATCATTCTAAATAGCCAAATATCATTGAATTTCAGCTCATTAAAACCCAGCATATTAATCTTTAGGTATTCCATTTCATTCAATGGGTTCTAAATTTCCTTGATTCATACTTAATGCATTCTATATTTTGATTATTACAGAATATTTACAGTTTTTTTTCTTCTTATTTGAGTGATACCATGTCAGCAAGTGAAACTCCTAAAAGATATTTTCAATCTATAAGATATAGTTTGACTTAATTTGAAAAGGTAACTCTTCACAGTTAGTTTTCCAAACTGAGGGGGTCATCTTCTGGAATTAAATGGATCAATATTCTTCTGCTATTCAAATGTTGTCTCTGATCACACTTTTGGAAAATAGAACACCACATTTTCTTTCCTAAGGCCTTAATCTTGAAACTCTGTTGAAGCCTCTTGATTGTGGATAACACTGCTGGTAGTTAAAATGACAGTGACGTATCTTTTAGAATCACATCAATATAAAAGCCCCTATAGTATAAAAGTCCTTGCTGCAGAAGGTCAAGGACTGTATCCTTCAACATGAGTTGAAGTTCATTATGAAGAAAACAAAGGTTCTCATCACTGGGCTAATTAGCACATCATGATAGATGGTGAAGAGATTAAGATTGTTCACAGATTTAGTTTGCTTGGCTCCACAATCAACATTTTTGGCACCAGCAACCAGGAA
>NW_006399786.1:15678566-15681332 GCF_000299155.1 Elephantulus edwardii | reverse complement strand
GATGAAGTCAGGTTGCTCGTTGGAGGCAAGGATTCTGAAGGTACGCCTGACATACTCTGGACATGTTGGAAGGAGGGACCAGGCCTTGGAGAGGGATGTCATTTTGGGAAGAGTGGAGGGACAGCACAGGAGAGGAAGACCCTCAATGAGATGGATTGATTCAGTGACATAAGTAATGGGGATAGGTGTGTTGGAGACAATAAGATGGGCAAGGATAGAGCAGGGTTTAGGGATGTTGTACATAGGGTCACTGTGAGTTCCAGGTGACTCGACGGCACATAACATCAACAACAATAATATAAAAACATAACTAATGAAACCTGGGCACTATAGCAATATATTATGTAGTTTCTTGTTATACTAGAACATGGTAAGGGGCAAAATTAATTTATTCATTCTGTTGTATAGTAACATACTTTATGTAATTTTTATAATTCTGACTGGCTTTGTAAACCTGGAGATTTTTCAACATTTAAGAATAAGAAATACTGCAATTTTCCCTTTGCAGTGAATTGAAATTTTAGGCATCATAAAAAAATCTTTGAAATGTCAAAATTTTTGTAAAACATTCAGAAGCTCTTTTTACAGAGTGTCTTAGTTACCTATTGCTGTAACAAAAATACCACAAATAAATGGCTTTAACGAACATAAATTTATCCATTCCCAGTTTATGAGGCTAGACATTCAAATTCAGGATGCCAGACTTAGATAAATACTCTTATTATTTTGTCAGTACTAAGGAAAAGTTCTCATTTTCTTTCATCTGAAATTCAAAATTTCTTTTTAGGCTTCCTCATATCTTGGCGCTAACCTTCTCTTGGATACTGGACCTAGAAGTTTATCAGCTTAGGAACGCTTAGTGCAAGATGCACTCTGCTCCTGACTCTTTTTTCTTGTTTGGCATAAATATCTTTTACATACTCTTTTCTCTCTTGCAAGATAAAGATTGTGCACGCCATACACCAAGGAAATGCTCTTTACATTGAATGAGTGCTATAGGGGAGTTCCATATGTTATTGTGTGCAGTTATTATCCTTGTATGTACAGTACATTCAGAACCAATTCATAGCTGATCCTTGAGAGGGTTTTCAGAGGCAGTAAATTGCATTGAAGAAGATTGTCTGTCCTTCTGTGGAGCAACTGGAGGATTCAAACCAAATCGGTTTAGGCTGACAACTCAGCACCTTAACACTCAGCCACTAATGAGTTTTAAGAGGCTATAAATTGCATTGGAGGAGTTTACCCATATTTCTTTCTTGGAGCAATGGGCAATTGAGAATCTCTCATTTTTGGGAAGGTAATGCAACTCTTTACACATGAAGGTACCGTAAGTCCCTGCATTCCTTCCTAATCCCCTTAAAATTGACTTGTTGGTAACATCATATCATACTATGCAGGGTAATAACTTATTATCATACTGGTAAATTATATTAGTACATAACTAAGAATCATAGACTAATCAAGTTAACACATATATAGGGAGAACATAACAAATCCTAGATACATGGAAAGGAATAAACACATTGCCTATTTTTTTACAGTGAATGTCAGTATGACAGCATTGCTTACCAGAATACAGCTATGGATAGATGATAGAGAGAGAGAGAGAGAGAGACAGAGAGAGAGAGAGATGATAGAGATATAGATGATAGAGATAGAGATAGAGAGAGAGCCAAATGTGGCAACATCACATACTCTAGAATAGAAAAACTTATTTAAAAAGAGGATTGACGAATATATAATCTTTGAATAAAAATAACCCTAGCTACAGCTTTAAAAAGTGGATTATTTTTAAGAATTAATAGGCGAGCTATCAAAAATATATGTGGAAAACATAAAAAAATAAACAAGGTCATATAAGAAAATTTAAGTATCATAAATCTAAAAAAAAGACTTAATCTTTACCTAACGGAAATTGTAAGCTTATTTGTAACAAAAAGCATGAGTTTTCACAATTGTTGGCTTTTTTAAATTTAAATTTTATCATCTTAGAATATCTAATTTTCAAGTTTGTTCCTCTATGTTTCAATTTTTTGCATTTTTAAAAGTAAGAAGCCATATATTTTTTCTATTTGCTTTAATAAAGATTAGAATATATGCCAGAATAAGCACAGATTGAATATTTAACCCTTCTCATCTATAAATATATGAACAGTTTTAAAAGACATAAAAAATTCTCTTGATCATTATATAATTAACCAGAAGATTCATCATATTACAATATCAGTCGACTCTCTTGAATAAAATGATTATTCCTACCTGGTGTGAAAAATCACTCTTTCATAGTTAGATTATCATCAAATGGCTTCAATTAATCTTTTATACTTTATCTCAAATTAAGGCTCGTTTATGATGTTACATTCTCTTTAGTGGCTCCCATCTACGGTAATTCATAGTTAGAAAAACTTCACTCAGATAAATTTTGTTTCTTTCACTACAAAATTTAGTTGTTAATTTTCCAAATGTCCTGTCTCCTCAATTCCCGGGGTCTTATATTTTTGCCAATGCTTTCAGTGCAGCTTGCTCTTCTTCCTTCATTAACACTGGATCTTCATCATATGGTACCTCTTGAGATATTTCATTATCAGCCAATTCTTTTTGGTATAGTGAATCAGGGTATTTTCTCCCTCTTCTTATTTTTTAAATGATTTTTATTTTATATGGGCTTGCATGTTGTTGTTGTTGTTCTTATGTGCTGTCGAGGCATTTTCGACTCATAGCAACCCTATGCACAACAGCCCTAAACCCTGCTCTATCCTGCGCCAA
>NW_006399786.1:15654627-15676942 GCF_000299155.1 Elephantulus edwardii | reverse complement strand
GACTCTAGCTCCTCGCACATTTCATTGTAGTATTTTGCTTTGTCATTCCGAGCAGCCTTTTGGAAACTTCTGTTCAGCTCTTTAGTATCTTGAATTCTTCCTTGTGCTTTGGCTTCTCTACGCTCCAGTGCAATACATATACATTTTTTTTTCATTTGTATACATTGCGTTTCATGCATTCCTTTACTCCCATTTTGTTTCCTAAAATCATTCCCGTACATTGTTTTATAAATCACCATTTATCAATGTTTCCCACTAGAAAGAAATTTGCTAATTATTTCACCGCTCTCTCTGTCCACCAAACTCTGTCACCTTGTGCTTTTACTCCATTTCCACCCTCAAACCCCACCCCCTATTTCCTTTCTTTCATCCTATGGACTTTTGTACACATCTTACTAGTAATCCTTTTACCTTTACAATAATGGCCTTATACAGTATGAGACTGAGTTTGTTCACTCAACTTAATGCTCTCTAGTCTCCCCTTTTTTATATAGTTATTTTTGAAATTGTTCCTTCTGAGTGCTACATAGAGTTCTATCATGCAAATTTACCACAATTTCCCAACTGATTTGTTTTTTGATGCACATTGGGACTGTTTCCATTTTCTTGCTATTGTGAATGATATTACTATGAACATTGGAATACAAATCTCCATTTTTACATCAATTCTATTTTCCTCAAGTTATATTCCTAGCAGTGGAACAGCTGAGTCATATGGGATTTCTATATACAGTTTTTGAGGAAATGGCAAACTACCTTTTAGAGAGGTGTGCCATTTCACCATCCCACCAAGAGTGCATGAGAGTTCCAATCACTCTGCATCCTCCCCAACATTTGCTTGTTTCCTATTAAACTTTGCCTTTGGTAATGGGGTTGGATGGCATCTCATTATGGTTGTGATTTGAATCTCTCTTATTGCTAGAGATTTTGAGTATTTCTTCATGTCTCTGTTAGCTATCCGCACGTCTTCCTCTTTGAGAAGTCTTTCCATGTCTTTTGCTGATTTTGTAATTGCGTCTTTATTCTTTTTCTTGTGGAGGACCTGTAGGATTCTGCAAACTTTCATTATGAGATCCTTGTTTGAGATGGCATTGCCAATGTTTTCCCCCCCAAAAGGGTATGTTCTTTTTACCCTACTGGTAAAAGTTTTTGATACGCACAGGGACATAATTATTAGAAGACCCCATTCATCAATGTTACCATCTGTTAATTGGGCATATTGGGCTGTATTTGCTAACTTCTTTATATCGTAGGTTAAGCTTTCTAGAATTGTCCCATTTTCCCCCCCTTAGGATCTTTATATTTTAGCCTTTAATTCTGTGTCTCTGATCCATCTTGAGTTTTGTGTACAGGGTGATTCTGTTTCAATTTTCTAAAGCTTACAGTCCATTTTTGCCAGCAACATTTGTTGAAGAGGTTGTCATTTCCCCATTTGATAAGTTTTGTTTCCTTGTCAAATAGCAGTTGGCCATAGGTACATGGGTTAATTCCTGGGTTCTTGATTCTATTCCATAGGTCTATGTATGTGTTACTGTACAAATGCCTTACTATTTGGTTATTACATTTAAATAGTAGGTTTTGAAATCAGGGAGGGTTATGCCTCCCACTTCCTTGTTTTTACAAGTTGTTTTTTTTTTCTTTGTTGAGGTCTCTTTCCTTTCCGAATAAGCTTGCCAATTGCCTTTCCTATTTCTTTGAAAAATGAATTTGGTACCTGTATTAAGATTGCATTAACCTTGTAGATTGTTTTTGGTAGTATTATCATGTTTACTATATTGGGTCTTTCTATCCATGAACAAGGAACTTTTTGCAGTAGTGTTTTGTAGTTTTCTTTAAAAAATCTTTGCTGTCTATGGTTAGATTTAATGCCACTGTGCCAACTGGCACATCATGATAGATGGTGAAGAAATTGAGATTGTCAACCTTTTCAACTTACTCTAGTCTACATCCTTGGAGCCCGGAATGTCTGCTGTCAACGACCTTTCCAGTGTACAGATATGTAAATATTTCAGTCTAGGACTAAGATTCACCTGATCCAGGTCATGTACTTTGAAATTATTTACTATGTATCAGTTATCTGAACAATAAATAAGGATATCAAAGAAGAATCAATGCCTTTGATTTGTAGTTCTGTAGAAGAGAATTGAACATACATATCTTGGATTCCCAAGAGAACAAACAGGTCTGTTCTGGAGAGGGTAAAACTAGCTTGCTCTTTGGGGCAAAGATTTTGACACTCCATCACATATACTGTGAGCATGTTGCCAGGAGGGAACAGTCTTTGGAGAAAGACACCATGTTTAGAATCATGGAAAGACAAAACAGGAAAAAGAAGACTTTGGATGAGATGAAATGACACAGTGACTAAGGAAATAAGGATGGGTGTGTCAGAGACCATGAAATTGGCTCAGGATAGGATAGTTACAGCTATTACTATACATAAGGTTTTAATGTGTCACGGGTAACTTGACGATACATAACAACAACAATCTTAATTTGTGATTGTCTATGGTAACTGGTATTGCTTTCTTAGTTTCCTTTTTTGTATTTTATTTGTTACTGTTGAGGAATCCACTTAACTTTATATATTTATTTTCTGTTCTACTGATTTGGTCTATTGTTGAGTACCATCAAATAGGAATTGACCCATAGCTGACCCTCCAGTGGGTTTGAAGGCTGTTAATCACAGGGGAGGGGATGACCCATCTTTCTTCTGCCGAGCAGCTGGTGGATTTGACCCATAAACCTTCAAAATTGCAGTGACATTGCTTACCACTAGGCCACCAGGGCTTTTAATTAAGTAGGTATAATAGGTCTACAAGGTTTTTTTGTTGAATCCTTGATGTTTTCTGTTTACATTATTATAGTCTCTGTACATAGCTCCAGTTTTACCACATCTTTGGAAATTTGGATGCCTCTAATTCCCTTCTGTTTTCATTTTGCCCTGCTAAATAATACAAATAAAATATTGAAGAACAGCAGTGAATGTGGGCGGCCTTGCCTGGTTCCTGGTTGCAAGTGGAACACCTTTAGTCTTTCTTTATTGAGAATGATGTTAACTCTTGGATTTGTATATATGTTTTGCACTAGTTGAGGAAATTCCCCTCGATTCCTATTTTGCTGAGTGTTTTAATTAGGAAAGTGTGTTGGATTTTGTTAAAGGCACTTCCAGATCATGTGGTTCTTGTTTTCTGCTTTGTTAATGTGATAAATTATAATGGTTTTTTTTATGTGGAACACATATTCTTATATACAGACTATGAATCCCACTTGGTTACGATTAAATATTTTTTTATGAACAATTGGATTCAATTGCCCAAGATTCTGTGAAGATTTTTTTTTGCATCTACATTCATGAGAGACACTAATCAGTGATTTTCTTTTTTGGTAATGTCTTTGTCTGGATTTGGTATTAGGGTTATATATGCCCCTTCCAAAGGAAGGTGAATTAATAGAGTGCAGAAATTATCAAACAATATTATTAATATCACATATAAACAAGATTCTTCAGAAATTATCAAAAAACAATTGGAGCAATATGTCAACAGAGAACTGCCAGATGTGCAGGCTGGATTTAGAAGAAGTCGTAGTACCAGGGATATTATAGCTAATGTTAGATGGATCTTAGCAGAAAGCAGAGAATACCAGAAGGATGTCTATCCGTGCTTCATTGACTATGCAAAGGCTTTTGACTGTATGGATCACAAGACACTATAGCTGACTCTGAGAAGAATGGGAATCCCAGAATATTTGATTGTGCTTCTTTAAAACCTATAGTTGGACCAAGAGACAGTCATCAGAACAGAGCAAGGAGACACTACATGGTTCAAAATCAAGAAGGGGGTCCATTAGGGATGTATTCTGTCTCCATACCTTTTCAATCTGTATGCAGAACAGATCATCCAAGGTGTGGGGCTGTAGGAGGAGTAATGTGACATCAGGATTGGTGGAGGAATCATCAACAACCTGCATTATGCAGATGACACAACACTGCTTGTTGAAACTGAGGAGGACCTGAAGCACTTGCTGCAGAAGGTCAAGGACTGAAGCCTTCAATATGGATTGAAGTTCAACATCGAGAAGACAAAGATTCTCACCACTGGGTGAATTGGCAGCATAAGTATGAATGGTGAAGAGATTGCAATAGTTAATAGTGTTCGTTTGTTTGGCTCCACAGTCAACACTCTTGATACCAGCAGCCAGGAAATCAAGAAATTAATTGCATTGGGAAAGTCATCTGTCAGGGATCTCTCAACAGTACTGAAGAACAATGACATCAAGCTGGAGACTAAGGTGTGCCTGATCCAGGCTATAGTCTTCCAAATTATGTGCTATGCATCAGAGAGTTTGACAGTGACTAGGGGTGATAGAGAATTGATGCATTTGAGCTATAGTGCTGGAGAAGAGCATTGAATATACCATGGACTGCTAGGAGAACAAACAGGTTTGACCTGGAGAAGGTGAAGCCAGAATGCTCCTTGGAGTCAAGGATTCTGAAGCTTCATTTGACATAATCTGGGCATGCTGCAAGGAGGGACTGGTCCTTGGAGAAGGACATCATGTTTGGGAGAGTGGAGCAGCAGTGCAGGAGAGGAAGACCCTCAATGATATGGATTGATTCTGTGATTGGGGTGGTGGGAGCGAGTGTATCAAAGACGGTGAGGTTGATACAGCATATAGCAGCATTTACGGTACTTGTACATAGACTCGTTATAAATTATAAGTGACTCGACAGCACATAACAACAACATGCTTCATAGAATTGATCTAGGAGTGTTCCTTCATTTTCTACTATTTTAAAAATAATTTTGGTGATAGAATTTCTCTGAATGGGTTTGTATTTTAGGAATCTGTGCTGAATTGCTGGATTTGGAAACTTCGAATCATGCCTATCAGAAATATTACTTGTTTTGGTTTGTTTTTAATCTTCTTCAAAGAAAATACAAGTTAGACACATGTATACAATACTCTTCTGAGAAAAAGAAAATATTGAGAACAATAAGATAAATGTATTTACACTTTTTCTAACACATTTATTATGTGGTTTATAAATGAGAGAGGAAACTGTTCTTATTCTCAAATATAAAAAAAAGCCTATATGTCAATCTTTCAGCAGAAGAAATACAAAGATTCATCCATAAGTGTATATTCCTTTATTTTAAAGGTGTTCATTTCAGCATGTTAAAATTAGTAACTTTTGAAAAGTTTTACACCTCTAAGCCACTGACTTTATATATACAACACTGAATTTATATAAGACATTATGCAATATAAAAGTGCGGGGTGTTTTTCTTAGGATGAGATATTTTGAGAAAAAAATAAAACAAACATTAAAATTTGGACAGTTTATTAAAATTATTCTGTATTTAGATTACTGTGTTGATTTTGACCTTTGTGCAATGATAAAAAGTAAAACAAGCTAAAAATCTCAACAGGGAATTACTAGTAAAGATGACTTTAAAAGATAACACTGTTACAGCATAAGCTAAAATACAGTTGAAAAAGATAAAGACACATGTCAGGGGATAAACAAACACCAGAGTACAAATATATCCCTTTGATGAAATCAGACATCATAAATCACTCATTCAAAGGCATATTTGTTCAGTGTCAATATGGATAAGAGATGTAACTTGTTCTCAAAAATAAGGTATAAAGTAAGCATCAGATAGGAAGAATAAGAAATGGACAAATGGCAAAAATCACAAGTTAGAAAACATATAGAGATAAGAACTGGGAGAAAAAAAAAATCAACTGAACTAGTCCCTTTTGTTAGTGATATGGGCGTGCTCTGTATTTGTATATGTGGTGTAAGTATGTATCTTCCTTTTTTTTTATTCTTTTATTATTTTGTGTGTGTGTATCGTCAAATCGGATCTGACTGGTACAAGAGGATATTGCCTCTCCTTCTCCAGCAGAGCATCTGGTGGATTTGAACCACGTACCTCTGGGATTGCAGTGCAGCTTCTTGACACTAGGCCACCAGAGCTCCCTTGTATCTTCCTTTTGAAGTATTTGTCCATTCATTTTTGTGGGGTGTATAGGTCTGATTGAAAACATAAAAAGACAATAATGCATTTTAATATGTGTAGCCATCTCATGAGACAAAGAAGGGAAAGACCATACCCTTGGGCTATTGATTTCATCTTACTTGGATCCACAATCTAAACTCTCTATATGTGCAGTCAGACGATCAGAAGACATACTGCTTTGGACAAGTTGGCTATCAAGAACATCACTAAAATACTGTAATGTAATGGTGTTGGACTGAAAAGTAAACTGTGCCTAATTTAGGTCGTAGTCTTTTCAATTATTTTCGTGTATCCTAAAGTTGGACAATGAATAAGGATGACAGAAGAAGAATTGACACCACTGAGTTGTGGTTCTGGAGAAGAGTACTGAATATTCTATGGTCCACCAATAGAACAAACAGGTATGTCTTAGAAAAGATAGACTCCCCAGTGCTCCCTGGAGGCAAGGATGATGAAGATTTATCTCTCATAGTTTGGATATGTTTCAAAGAGAGGCCATTTCTTTGTGTCCCTCCATCCTCTGAGCAGGATGTCATGGTTTGAAAGATGGAGGTTCTGTATAAGATGGAAAGACATTCAATAAGATAAACTGACATAGTGACTGTAGCAATAAGCTCAAGTGTATACAAAATGATGAGAATGATACAGGAAATAACAAGATCCAGATCTATTATTTCTATGGTCTCTATGAGTCATATTTACTTAAAAGCATGTAATAATAACAACAGGACTATTAAATACAGTTAGGAATGCACAATCTGGAAATGATAAGATCGATGAATGAGACCCTCTAAACATTAAATCTCTGTAATCATCAAAAACTTGTCAACAGGGTGGGGGAAAAAAAGAAAGCCTACTGACTGGGAACAAACATTTGGCAATACCATTTCAGACAAGGGTTTCCTAAAAAAAGTTTGCAGAATACTCCTGGGCCACCAGATGAAAAAGAATGATGACTCTATTACAAAACAGGCAAAAGATATGGAAAAACTTTACACAGACAAAGACATTCAGGTGGCCAACAGACATATGAAGAAATTCTCAAAATCACTGGCAATGAGAGAAATGCAAATCAAGACCACACTGAGATACCATCTCACCCCAGTAGTAGTGGCAAAGTTTAGTAGGGAAGCAAGCAATAAAAGTTGATTAGGATGTGGAGAAGTGGAAATTCTCATATACTTTTGGTGAGATTGTAAAATGGTGCAACCACTCTGGAACTCTTGAAGACAGTTCAGCTTGTCCTCAAAGAAAATATGACCTTGAGTCTATCCCAACCGAGTTTCAGAATCATCTTAAGGACAGGTTTGAGGCCTTGAACACTAATGAGTGAAGACCAGATGGTTATGGGAGGAGATCAAGAATATCATTAGGAAGAGCACAAAAGGTCATTACAAAGACAGAGAAGGAAGAAAAGACAAAAAGGGATGTCAGACGAGACTCTGAATATTGCACTAGAGTGCTGAAAAGCCAAAGCAGAGGGAAGAAATCAAGACATTAAGGAGCTGAACAGAAGATTTCAAAAGGAAGTGCGGGAAGACAAAGTATTATAATGAAATGTGCAACGAGCTGGAGTCAGAAAATCAAATGGGCCAAAATCACTCAACATTTCTTAAGCACAAGAAACTGAAGAAGAAATTCAAGCATTGAGTTGCAATACTGAAGAATGCTTTGGGCAGAATATTAAATTACCCTAGAAATATTAGAATATGGAAAGAGTATACAGTCACTATATCAAGAGGAATTGGCAGACACAGTTGAATTTCATGAAACAACATATGAGCAAGAGCCTGTGGTGAGGAAGGAGCAGTTCAAATTGCTTTGAAAGAGTTGACTAAAAATAAGGCCCCAGGAATTGATGGTAAGCCAAAAGATATATTTCAAATAACAAGTGCTGCCCTAGATGTGCTCACCAAGTTGTGTCAAGAAATCTGACATGCAACCATTTGGCCAAATGACTGGAAGAGATCCATATTTGTTCCCATTCCAAAGAAAAGTGATACAAAAGAGTATAGAAATTATCAAAGCGTATCAATACCACATGCAAGTAAGATTCTGCTAAAGATTATCCAAAAATTACTGGAACAGCACATCAACAGAGAACTACAAGAGTGCAGACTGTTTTTGGAAGGGGTTGTGATACTAGCGACATTGTAGCTAATGTTAGATGGATCTTGGCTGAAAGCAGGGAGTACCAGAATAATGTCTATCTGTGTCTCATTGATTATGCAAGGGTGTTTGACTGTGTGGATCACAACAAACTGTGGCTAACTGAGAAGAGTCAAATCTCAGAACGCTTTAGCATGTCAATGTGAAACCTATACTTGGAACAGGAGGCAGTTGTCAGAACAGAGCAAGGAAACAGTGTATCATTCAAAATTGAGAAGGGTGTCCACCAAGCATGTATCCTACTACCAGGGATGTTTCCTGTCTCCAAACCTTTTCAATCTTAATGCAGAGCAGATTATCTGGGAGGCTGGGCTCTATGAGGAGAAATGTGGCATCAGGTTTGGAGAAAGACTCATCAATAATCTGTGTTATGCAGATGACACAACCCTACTTGTTGAAACTGAGAAATACCTTAGGCACTTGCTGTGGAAGTTCAGGGACTGCAGCCTTCAGTATGGATTGAGGGTCAATATCAAGAAAACAAAGATTCTCACTACTGGAACGATTGACAGCATCGTGATGGATGGTGAAGAGATTGAGATTGTTGATATCTACATTTTGACTGGCTCCACAATCAACACTCTTGGCACCAACAGCCAGGAAATTAAAAGATGTATTGTGATGCCAAAGTCTTGGTTAGAAACATCTCTAAAGTACTGAAGAGCAACCATTTCAGTCTGGAGACTAAAGTGTGCCTGATAAAGGCCATGATCTTTGCAGTCACTTGCTATGCATCAGAGAGCTGGACAATGACTAGAGATGACAAAAAGAGAGTTGATACCTTTGAGCTGTGGTATTGGAGAAAAGTATTGAATATACCATGTACTGCTAAAAGAAGAAAAGGCTTGTCTTAGAGAGGCTGAAGCCAGGCTGCTCCTTGGATGCAAGGATTCTGAAGCTTCATCTGATATACTTTGGAAATGTTGCAAGGAAGGGCCAGTCTTTGTAGAGGGATGTCATGTTTGGGAGGTTGGAAGAACAGTATAGAAGAGGAAGATCTTCTATGAGATGGATTGATTCAGTGACTGTGGTAATAGGGGGTAGGTGTGTCAGAAACAGTGAGATCGGCCCAGGATAGAGCAGGGTTTAGGGCTGTTGTATATAGGATCCTTATGAGTCACAGGTGACTCAATGGCACATAACAACAACAAAAACAACAATGTATGGGAATGATTGTATGAAACATAATGTGAATGAAGAATAATATGAAACACAATATATATGAACTTTGCAGGGAAACAAATTTAAAATAAAAAATATGGGTATGGGTCAAGGTTGTATCCTCTCACCGTGTCTATTGAATCTGTACACTGAGCAAATTATTTGTGAAGCTGGACTTTATAATGAACAATAATATGGCATCAAGATTGGAGGAAGACATCAATAACCTTCATTATGGAAATGATACAACCTCACTCTCTGAAAGTGAGGAGGACTTGAAACATTTGCTACAGAAGATCAACGAATTCAGTCTTTACTATGGATTGCATCTCAACTTCAAGAAAACAAAAATTCTTACCACTGGACCAATAAGCAACATCAAAATAGATGGAGAAAAGATTGAGACTGCCAATGATTTCATCTTTCCGGTATCCGCAATCAATACACATGATACTAATAGTCAGCAGATCAGGAGATGCATTGCACTGGAAAGTCTGCAGTTAGGGAACTCTCCAAATTACTGAGAAGCAGTGATGTTAGTTTGAGGATTTAGATGTGTTTGATTCAGACCACAGTCTTTAAAATCATTTGCTATGCTGCTGAGAGTTATACAATGAATAAGGATGTCAGAAGAAAAAATGATGCCATTAAACTATGGTTTTGGAGGAGAATACTGAATATCCCACTGATTGACTAAATCGCAAACAGATAGGTCTTGGAGAAGGTGCAGCCAGAGCGCTCTTTGGAGGTGAGAATGGCAAATCTTCATCTCTTTTTATTTGGGTTTTATGCTAGGAGAAGCTAATCCTTGGTGAAGGACATCATGCTTGGAAATATTGGGTGACTGTGAAAGAGAGGAAGATTTTCGATCAGAAGGATTGACAGTAACTGTAGTAACTGGTTTGTGTGGGTCAGAGACTGTGAAGGAAAAGGTTATTTGTGGATGTGATGAAGGTTTGGGAAAAAATGTATTAATTTTATAGAGTTATGATTGCTGTTTTGTACCATACAGTCAGAACCGACCCATAGCTGATCCTCCTGTAGGACTTGTGATATTTTAAAATCACTCCTCTGTCTTTTCAACTTGTGAGGTCCAGTCTCTACATGTGTTGTTATATACTCTTCTCCATCATATTCAATCATATAGTGTTTTCTGCATCATGTGTAATATGTTCTACTTTCATTATTTAGTTTCCATCATTTGCATTTCATCTGTCATTAGAATAACATAGTTATACAGCTTTATTTGTCTGATAATTGATTATTTTCATGTTTGCACGGATATTGTATTCAATCTATATTTCCTTGCTTAGTTTAAACAAATCATAATCATATAATGAAAAATTAAAGCTGCCCTATCTTGATACAGAGTAGTTAATAAAGACCAGACATGGTCAAAATGACAACATATTTAATTTTAATTACTTCAAATTGGTTAAAAAATAGGTGAGCCACTATTAAAACGGCAACTTGTGATTGCCAGCATTAGCAACTGAATGAAAAGTAATAACCAAACAGTGACAAGGACTACACAATACAAATAACATATATTGTAGCCATTTGTTTTAAAAAAAGAGTATTATTATCAGCCTCGGTTACTTGGATTGACTCTAAGTTTAACTGTTTTCCTCCATCCCACGAAAGGTTTCATAATACCATGATTTTTCAGTAAGAAAATCATGATGGTTGGTTACTCTACTTCAAGATATCCTCTGACCCTGTGATATAAAGTTGGCTACATTGGAAGCATTCTTATAAAAAATGGCAGATTTATATGCTTTAAATTTATTTTTTTATTTCTTCATAAAATGATTTACATGTTATTGATAAATTTCTATCTTTTCATACAATATAACTTTAGTCAATATAACATTATCTGTCAGTATAGACTAACATATAGTAGTATCAAAGCAAAAAATCAGCTTTGCGAGAAAGTAGATATGGAAGAATGCTCTTGACCATGAGACCCATTGGTATCACTACATACTAAACCAATTAGAAGTTATTACTGTTATATAATATTGTAACTGTCTGTCCAAGGTAAGGAATATTGTCATTTTAGAATTAATCTGTAATTGGATGTAATCTTTTAGAATGTCATATTTTTTTCCTACCCAAAATCTGTTCCACATTGTGAACTCTCATATATTCCATTATTCTCACTCATTAAAGACTCACTTAAAATAAAAACCTATTCAAACTTTAGAAAAATAGCTTCCCACACAAGTTTATTGATTGGACCTCAGTAATGATCAAGGTTGGTTATTGAAGACAATAGATTTACAGTTTAGCTTTTCCTTCAAGGAAACAAGTAACAAGAAATAGTGGTGAGAGTCTAAAAAAAATCTAATCTTTCAATCATTCAACAAATGCTCTAGCTATCAACCTTAAAAAATTGTCCTTCCCAAGACTATCTACTTACAGTAATCAATTGAGGTTGTGAAAAGAAAAAAAAAATCTTACATAATCATAGGGAATTTATGCTCAATATTTTTTTAGGGTTTACTGTTGTGTTGTCCAAAACTATTCAACTTTTTCCTTGTTGAGCCCTAATAAATAGTTTACACTTCAAACTCCATCCAAATGTCTACTTCCAGAGAAATGTATGTATGACAGTTAGACAGTCATTCAATGTTTAACAATCCCTTTCACCACCTCTCAAAACTGCATTCTGCAACAAAAATTAATAGTGTGCTAACTTGTCATGTTATTTTCTTCACTTAGAAAACTGTACTGGAAGAGGCATTAGAGTTCACCAAATATTTTTGAGTGAGTCTTGAAGATGTGTTATTAACAATCAGTAGTTAAACAAGTTGATGTGTCTCTACAAGTGCCTGTATTGTTGACTTATAAACTCCAAGTTTCTGTAGATCAAATAGAATAGTCCTTCTATAATTGAAAAAGAAGCCCATTTAAATCAAGATGTTTACTTGGAAATAAACTTGTAGCTTCTTCAAACTCAGAATTAAGAAGGTAGTAAGTTAAAACAAAGAACAAAAAGACCTTGCAGAAAAAAATTTAAAAGTGAAATATCTAATCCTAACCAGTCTTTAATATGTCCAGACCAAACAAAAATCATGTTGATTGTAAGAAGTTATGATCGCCTAACAGACGTAGAAAAGTCAGCCTCCTAATACGAAGAATATTGAACAAACATGAAGGTGGTTTAAAATATTAAGAGAGCTACTAAATCCTAATTCCATTATTCTTGCTTTCAAACCATAAGCTGAAGAAATTCTGTGATATTAGCTTAAAAGTTAGCTTTTTTAACCATTGTTAGTTAAGCCCCATTGATCTTCAGCTACGTTAACTTCAGACAAATGGTCTTGCAAATCATGAATAGATGTGGGATTCTGATAAAATAAAGAATATGTGTACACATGAGGAAGCAACTTGAGGCAAGCAAGACATGTGGTAGTAAGACTTAAGTGAGACTGGAGCAGACCCTGTGGTGGACCCCTGGTGATGGTATTAGAAAAGCTGCTGCAAAGTGTAAGCAGAAGAGCTCAGAGATAAAGAACACAAACTCTTTGCTGTTCTTGCAAGATGCTTGAAGGAGAAGCTGAAGTAAAACTTGCTGGATGCTTGTTTGCTTAGAGGCAAACCTGGATGATTTTATTTGACTACTGAACTGAAAACAGAAGCTGGACTGATTGAGGAATTGTGACTTGGAACTTCTAGACTAAAATTTGGATTTGTATTGTGAGACATTCTTTGCCTCCCCAACTCTACAACTTCCTTCCCTAATAAGCTCCATTGTTGGCTACCATAACTGTGAGTCAGCAAGGAATTAGTAAACCTCTTGTTCTTGAGGCTCTAGAGGCACGATGAGGTTGGGCTAAGCGCTCTTTATTTGTTTTCTTCTTTGGGGCAGTGAAGTGCTGTCTAGTCTTATTATCTTTCTGAGAGATGCTCAAGGTCCTGTGCCTCTATGTTCCATTTTCTCCTCTTTAGACAAATACCATTTTTGGCTTTTGCTACATCTAAACCCAGAGAAAGCTTTCTTAACACAGAGTCAGTACAATACTAGGACAGGAGATAATTTCTATTATGATTGGCCTTTCACTTTATCTCACTTTTTGCCACATGTATATGATTGCATCTGTAAAAATATACACTATTATATACAATATATTTACATAAGTGAGATGAGTCTTATCCATGCCATAGTATTTTGAATTATGTTATATGCATCTGAAAGTTGAACAGTAAATAAGGATGACAGAAGAATTTTAAAAGTTTAGAGAAATCACTGTCAAAATTAAGAATGCATTCCCCTCTAGAACAAACTAAAAAAAAGTGCAGAATTAGAAATAAAACATAAGTAGCAAATATAAATCCTGATTATTATAAGTATTTAACAAAGAGATACTCCAAGTGTAAAGGAGTTGAATTGACATCAAATGGGAGACATAATTAGTGGAATAGAAAAAAAGCTTTTATTAATAATTTGCTAGAAGAACAATCATATAAAAGAACAAAGTTAAGAATGATGTGGATGCCATTGAGAGAATCAATCAGAGGAACAACCAGAACTCCAGGATAGAAAGAGAAATGAACAAAGAAGATAGTTAAAGATTCATTGATAGAAAACTTTATTATTATGAAAAATGAGATAATGTGCATTAAAGTAGATGAATTAGAACTAAATGGATAGATATAATAAGAAAATCACACACATACTATAAGTGAACTTTGCAAAACTAAAGACAAAGAGAAATTGTCCTAAACACCTCAGAAAAAGAAAAACTACCTTCAAAGGAAAACTAATATGACTAAGCTTTAATTTCTTAGGTGAAACCATGCACTGAAGAAGGCAAGGGAATTAAATACATAAATTCCAGGGAAAGAAATTGTTGCTGAAGTTTTCATATCCAGAAAATTTGCCTATAACGTGTTATAGCAAAATTATAATATCTCCAGACAAGGATAGTAAGAGAATTTGTGAATGCAAGACCAATAATAAAATGATTATAAAGGACACTCCTTCAAATAAGAGAACAATGTCATTCAGTAAATGGAGATTAAGGTTCTTTATAATATCATTGGAAAACCAATCAAATAAAAATCTTAAGATCATTGCCATAAAATTTGATGCTCTGTATTCTAATGACCAAAGATCAGACAAGTTGTGGAATAACATCAGGGACATCATCCAGGAAGAAAGCAAAAAAATCATTAAAGGCACAAGAAAGAAAATACCAAAGAGCTGGTCAGAAGAAATTCTGAAACTTCTTCTTCAATTTTTTTAATTTTTTTTTATTATAGGATCTTGAGTCAAACTTATTCAAAGCTGACCCTCCAGAGGGTTTTCAGAGACTGTACATTGCACAGGGGGAGATTTTCCTTTTCTCTCTCTCAAAGCAGCTGCTAGATTTGAATGCCTGGATGAGACTGATTGGCATAGTGACTGTGGAAATGGGGTCAAGTGAATCAGAGATAATGAGATTGCTATTCTTAGGATCTCTGGGAGTTGCACTCAACTCAATTGCACCTAACAATAGCAAGAACTAGAGAACTTTTAAATGTTGTTTACCATTTACCGTTGAGTCACTTGTGACTCTTAGTGACCCTATGTACAACAGCTCTGAATCCTGCTCTATCCCTAGCCAATCTTACTGTCTCTGACACATTTACTCCCATTATCTCTGTCACTGAGTCAATCCATCTCATCGAGGGTCCTCTTGTCTTCTGCTCTCTCTCCACCTTCCCAAGAATGATGTCCCTCTCCAAGGACTTGTCCCTCCTTGCAACATACCTAAAGTATGTCAGAGGGAGCTTCTGAATCTTTGCCTTCAAGGAGCAGCAGCCTGGTTATATGTAAAACCTATATGTAGACCAAGAAACAGTTGTTTAAACACAAGGAGACATTAAATAGTTTAAATCAGGTAAGTTGTGAATCAAGGTTATATCCTTACTCTACAACTGTTCAGTTTGATTAGTTATCAAATAATGTGAAAAGTTAAATTGTGTGAAGAATAATGTGGCCTTATGTTTGCAGTAAAACTAATCAACAACTTATGTAGATGACAAAATTTTCTTTGCACACCTAGAAGACTTGAAATGCTTCCTGAAGAAAATAAAAAGACTACAGCCTTCAATATGGAATATATCTCCACAGCAAGAAAACAAGGATTCTTACAATAGGGTCAACAGGCAGCATTAAGTACACCGAATAAATGATACAATTATTGAATTTGTTGTAGCTTTGAAGCAATAATCAATGCTTGAGCATGAAAATAACCTTGATTGTTTATATTGTGCAACAAGCCTATAACTTTGATGAAATAAAAAAAATACTTCAAAGTACACAACTGTGTGCCCCCCAAGATCATTAATTGCTACATTACATAAGATATTTAAGTTAGAATTTTCAGAAGAAAATATATCTGATAGGTTTCTAAAGTGCTAAATGTATCTTTGAAAATTCATAATTAGGCATTTGAATGTCTACAGAGTTTTGTATTTTGAGTTTTATTAAAAATTTCGCAAAACAGTGACGAAAACTGCTATTGCTAGATGACAACTCATTACCAAATTATGTAGTTACAAAAGATTACTTTATTTTTGTATTTTAAGAATTATCTGAGAGAGAAAATAGTGCCCACAGATTACAGTAATTACAGTCAAGCTGCAGCCCAAAAGGGCTACTGTGCCTACACTGCCTAGTACACTCAAGGATACGCACAGAACACCCAGCAAGCACATGAGAAATAAAGTCATGAAACCTATGGACAACCCACTAATGTCAACTATATCCAGGCTCAGACCAGGGCAATCTATGGGCAGATTGCCTATGAAACTTCATACGGACAGCATTCTACTGGTTTTCATACTCCAGCTGGCCTACAGCCAGCCAGTCCAGGGATAGAGCCCTGGTGATTATGATACCACCATTGCTACAGTGATGACCACCCAGGCATCTTATGCAGCTCATTCTGCATTTGATGCTCAGCTTGCCTGCCTCTCCAACATAGAGGCAGCTGTCAGCAGTCACTACACCTGCAAGAACATAAGATGGTATCAAGACTGCTGAGACAAGCTAACATCATTCTAGCACAGGAGATTGCAACCAGCCCAGCATGAAATATGGACTACCCCCTAGCTACAATTATCCCCAGCTACCTGGGAGCTACTCCATGCAGCCAGTCAGCACACCTCCATCCTAGACTCCTACCAGCTATTCCTCTTCACAACCAACTGGCTATGATCAAAGTAGTTACTCTCAGCAGAACATCTATGAACATCCGAGCAGCTACAAACAGCAGAGCAGCTATGAGCAACGTCCACCCACTAGTTAGCCCCCGCTCCCCACTGGATCCTAAATCCAGGCTCCAAGTCAATAAAGCCAACAAAGCAGCAGTCACTAGCAACTGAGTACATTCTTTCTGATAGGACTACTCCAGTATCATAGGTATTTAGGGGAAGGAGTCTGGAGGATTGTTCAGAGCAGGAGAGAACTGGAGCATGAATGGCCCTGATAACCAAGGCATGGAAAGAGGGGTATTTGATCATGGAAGCATGGGCAGATGTGAGTAGGGAGGAGGACATGGCAGAATGAAAAGTGCTCGAGAGTGCAATGGCTTCAATAAGCCTGGTGGACCCACAGATAGAGGCTAGATACTGATTTAGGACCACCTGTGGATCCAGATGAATACTGACCACAAACAGTGTGATTTATGTACAGGATTAAATGACATTGTGACTTCAGATGATCTGACAGACTTCCTTAAGCAGTATGAGGTTGTTAAGGTGAACAAGAAGAGAACTGGGAAGCCCTTGATCCATATCTATCTGGGCATGGGAATGGAAAGCCACAAGACCATGCTACAGGGTCCCATGAAAATCCCCGCCTGCTGAGGCCACTCAGAAGTGGTTTGATGGGAAAGATTTCCAATGGACTAAGCTTCTTATTGCTAGGAAGAAGCTTCCCATGAAAAACATGTATGGTGGAGGTCAAGGAGGGGGGGGTCCCATGGGCCCCATGGGAGGCCATGGAAGAGACAGAGGATGCTTCTCCCGGTAAAGACCTACAGGTTCCTAAGGGAACACAACTGGAGGAGGAAACTTTCAACACCAAACTGGAGATTGACAATGCCCAAATCTATGTTGTAGAAACCAGAACTTCACCTGGAGAACAGAGCACAATCAGCGTAAGGCCCCCATACTTGAAAGTTTCCTCCCACCACCCTTTCCACCTTTGGGTGGTGACTATGACAGAGCTGGCTCTGATGGCATGAGCAGCAGAAGAGGTGGCCTCGTGGACAGTGTGGTCCTGGTAGAATGTTCAGAGGTGATCGTGGTAGAGACAGAGGTGGCTTCCACGGCAGCTGGAGTATGGACCCAGAGGGCTTTGGTGGAGGAATATGCAGAGGTGTGGGGACCTCCCTGCATCTTTGATAGAAGAGATAGGAGAACAAAGAGGAGAGCATGGAGGACCTGGGAGGAGGAATAAAGGTGAGAACCACCAGGACCACAGTAATCAGCTCTATTAGATGAGACCCTGTAGAGCTGCACTGTCTACCAGATTTATATTTTAAACAAGAACATGTTCTTAATGCATAGTGCCATATTTATAATGTTGGCCACAGCATTATGGTTATACTGTGTCTATATTTTAATATTTTCCACCATTTGTGGAAGAAAACTCAGAACACTAAAACAAGTTATATGGTAAAGAACAACAAAAAATTACCCTCAATTCATTATTGGCTGTGATAAAACAACTAACTATACCCCAACTCACTTAGTGATTCTCATCACTTGTACTAAAATTATTAAATCATGATTTGCCATTTTCATGCATCATATTAATGAATGTACTAGCTTATCACTGTATATCTCACTAGGAACTTTGAATTCATTTTTATCAACAATAACTTCTCTGCAAGAGGTGTAATATATAAAAGTTCAATACTAAGTATTTCTGCAGATGGAAGAGATGAAGAATGTACAAATAGTAAAAGATACTCACTGACCTTCTGTTTCTAAGACAGCATTTCATTAATCACCATCCAGTATAAATAGGATTCATCCATTACCCTGAGGTTTCCACAAAAAACCCGAAGTATAAAATGTCAAGCTGGTTTTAACCTCAGAAACATGAACAAGGGCATTTATTCCTTCAGTGTGTACTATCAGAATTCTTTGTGGCTTCATTCTCCTCTTACTAATGCCCCTGTGGGAAGCCTCAAAGGACAATTACGATTACCAAATAGGGCATATAATGCTGCTAAGGAGTTCTAGGAACACAATAACAAAGTCATCTGTTGCTAACCAGAAGGTTGACATTCATATCTGCCAGGGGCTTTTTGGGAGGAATAATCAGGCAAATTACTCCAATAAGGATTTCAACCAAGCAATCCCTATTAGACGGTTGTATTTTGTCATTCTGGGTTATTATGAGTTGGAATTTAAGTTCAGTGAGAAGTTTAAATTTCAATTTCTCTGTAAAGAGCAAAAAGTTCAGTTAGTTTATATACATGTGTGTATGTATACACACACACACACACACATATATATATGTAGTGTGTGTGTGTATAAGAGATATTTAAGAAATTCTAGTGGTACAATGCTTAGTTTGGCTGCTAACCGCATGGTGCGTGGTTCAAATGCACAATCTCTGCAGGATAAAGATGTGACGGTCAGCTTCTCTGTAGCTTACCACTGTGGAAACATTATGGCACAGATCTACTCTGTCATACAGGGTACCTATGAGTAGGAATCAACTTGAGGGCTTCATATTTATAGAAATGTGCACATGTGTATGCATGTGCTGTATAAGCTCACACACACAGAAGATATCTAGAATGTACAATGTTGGTTCAGTGGTTAAAGTATTAATGGGTAATACAAATCAACCAGCCTCTCTGCAGGAGAAAGATAGGACAGTCTTCACCGTATTGTCTTGTAAAAGAATAGCCTGGGAAACCCCATAGATGACTCTCATTTGTCCTATAGGGTCACTTTGAGTTGGAATTAACAGGACAACAATAGCTTATTTTTTTTCTTTTTTATGTGTGTATGTGTGTGTGTGTGTGTAGATGGATGGATAGATGATAGATAGATGATAGATAGATAGATAGATAGATAGATAGATAGATGATAGACATATAGATTTTTGAAGGTGTCCTTGAGTCAACTGTGACTAATACTGACTTAAATGAAATTTAAAAAAATTTCCAGTCCAGAGCTATCCTATGTTAACCCATTCTGTGGAAAATCTTTCTCTCCACAACTGAACTTGTGCCTTTTCAATTATAAGTCTTCCTCCAAGCACTAATTCCTCCTGATTACATACCCATGTTTGGGAGGTAAACTACTGACATCTTTGGCTCTAAGGAGAGCCACAACTGTAATTCTATTAAGATAAATGTGTTTGTTCTTTTGGCAGTTCATTAAATATTCAATACTCTCACCCAATATCACAATTTACTTTCATGGATTCTTCTTCAATATGTGTTGTCATTGTCCTACATACATACGTGGATATGATACAATGGAAAATACTATTGTATTTATTTATATCAGGCGCACTTTAATATTTAAACTAACATCCTAGTTCTTCAACACTTAAAGAGATCCTTGACAGAAGCATTACTCAAAGCAGTAAAGTACTTGGATTATTGCCTGATGTTTATATACAAGTTTATTGTGGATTCAAGTAGAATGAAATAATTAGCAAATTCAATATTTTCTCCAATTAACATGATGCTGCTTAGTGGTCCAGTTATGAGAAGTTTTGTTTTCTTGATGCTGACAGGTGATCCACATTAAAGCCTTTGACCTTCACTAAGTGTTTAAAAGCTTCTATACTTTGATCAAACAGGAATGTATTGTCTGTATAACAAATAAGTTTATATTAATTTTCCTCCAATATGATATTACATTTTTTATGATTTTTTATTAATGTTTATGAAAGTTTACAAAGACTTGGGAATTCTATTCATTCATTGTTGTACTTTTCTCCCTGTCCACCCTCCCTTCCCAATTCACTCTTCTCTTTAAAAAGTGAAAGAAAAATTCTTTCATTGTTATGCAATCCCTCCGCCAAAGACCACTTCACAATGCTGCCATCATTCTGGACTCCTGTAATTATAATAATATCTAATCATACATCCCGCTTAAACAGTTTTCTCCCTCATCTGTTTCAATACAGTATAAATTATTTATCCCATGGTTCTATTCTCCCCCCAACCCTTCTTTTATAAAAGGGGTATTATGCAGTATTTTTCTTTTTTTGACTCAGACATTTCACTCAGCATAATGTCCTCCAGGGTCACCCACTTTGTATAATGTGTCATGAGTTCCTTATTTTTCATTTTAGCACAGTATTCCATTGTGTGAATATACCAGAGCTTCTCTATCCATTTGTTTGTTGATGGACACTTGGGTTGTTCCCAACTCTTTGCTATTTGTGAACAAAGCTGCAATAAGCATGGGCGTGCATATATATCTGCTTGAGTGGCAGTTATGGTTTCTTTAGGATATATTCCCAGTAGTGGAATTGCTGGGTCAAATGCTATTTCTATTTGTAACTTTCTGAGAAAGCATCATACAGACTTCTGTAGCGGTTGCACCATTTTACACTCCCATCAACAGTGAATAAGGGTTCCAGTTTCTCCACAACCTTGCCAGCATTTGTTGTTTGCTGTTCTGTTAAATTGTGCTATTCTTTTATTGGGGTGAGATGATACCTCATAGTTGTTTTGATTTGAATCTCTCTTAGAGCAAGGACTTTTGAACATTTCGTCATGTGTTTGTTTGCCATCTGCATGTCTTCTTTGGTGACGTGTCTGGTCATATCCTGTGTCCATTTTTCAATTGGGTTGTATATCTTGTTGTGGTACTCAAGTATTTTTAAATTCTAGATAGAAGTCCCTTATCTGACATGTCATTACCAAAGTTTCTTTTCCCAGTCTGTGGCTTCCCTTTTTATCCTGTTAGATAATTTTTTGGTGGTGCATAGGGATTTGATTCTTAGAAAGTCCCATTCATCTATTTTATCCTTTCCTGGTTGTAGGTTTTCCAGGATGCTTGGAAGACTATTCATGTTGTGCATTAGGATTTCTAGAGTTCTTCCAAGCTTATCTTCAATGAGGTTTATAGTCCTTGGTTTTAGTCCTAGGTTCATGAACCACTGTGAGTTGGTTATAGTGTATGGAATGAGGTGTGAATCATGCTTGAGTTTTCTGCAGATAGTTTTCCAATTTTGCCAGCACCTATTGTTAAAAAGATTGCTGTTTCCCTACTTAACTGATTTGATCTCCTACTAAAAATATCATTTTACCATAGGTAGATGGGCTGATTTCTGGATTCTCAATTATATTGCATTGATCTATTTGTCACTTTACCAGTGCCATGCTGTCTTGACTACCAAGGCAGTGCAGTAGGATTTGAAATCACAGAGACGCTGCCTACCTTGTTTCTCTCTTTAAGGAGTGCTTTGCTTATTCGGGGCCTCTTTTCATTGAAATTGGAATGAAATTTCTATGATATTGGAGACTGGCTTTTGCATCTCATTGAAGAATGAATTTGGTGTTTGTATTGGGATTTCATTGAATGTCTAAATTGTCTTGGTAGTATTCTCAGAACAGATCAAGGAAACACTGCATGGTTCAAAATTGGGAAAGGTGTACATCAGAGATGGGTCCTATCTCCATACCTTTTCAACCTGTATGCAGACCAGATTATCCTGGAGGCTGGGCTCTGTGAGGAGAAGTATGCTATCAGGATTGGTGGAAGTTCTATCAACAATCTGCATTATGCAGATGACACAACCCTGCTTGCTGAAACTGAGGAGGACCTGAAGCACTTGCTAGCAGAAGATCAAGGAATGTAGCCTTCAATATGGATTAAGGCTCAATATCAAGAAAACAAAGATTCTCACTACTGGACCAATTGGAATCATCAGGATGGGTGATGAAGAGACTGAGATTGTTGACAGCTTTAGT
>NW_006399786.1:15637368-15653727 GCF_000299155.1 Elephantulus edwardii | reverse complement strand
AGTAGTTTTCTTGCTGAGTCTTTAGGGTTTTCTAAGTATACTATCATATCATCTGCACAGAGAGATAATTTTACCTGCTCTTTGCCAATTCGGATAGCTCCTATCTTACTCTTGTATTTTGCTATCACTAAGACTTCCAATACAAGATTGACTATGAGAGTGGTAGTGGGCATTGTTGCCTAGTTCCTGTTCTCAAAGGGAATGACTTTAATCACTCTCCATTGAGAGCAATGTTGGTTCTTGGGTTTGTGTAAATATTTTTACTTTGTTGAAGAAATTCCCCTAATCCTATTTTGTTGAGTGTTTTAATCAGGAATGGTGTTGGATTTTTGTCAAAGGTCTTTTCTGAATCAATTGATAGTATCACATGGTTCTTTTTATTTGATTTGTTAATGTGATTAATTACACTGATTGTTGTTCTTATACAGAAACATCCTTGCATACCTGTTACGAATCCCACTTGGTCATCGTGAATTTTTTTTTAAGTTATATTGAATTCTATAGGCTAAAATTGTATTAAGGATTTTTGCATCAATATTCATTAGAGATATTGGCCTATAGGATTCTATTTTGGTGATGGCTTTACTTGGCTCTGGTATCAAGGATATGTTTGCTTCATAGAATGAGTCTGGGGAAATCCATCATTTTCTATTTTCTGAAGTACATTATGTAGAATTGGTGACAATTCCTCACTGAAAGTTTGATAAAATTCACTTGTAAAACTGTCTAGTCCAAGACTACTTTGGCTGGAAGTTGTTTTATAACCTTTTTAATTACTTCTTTTGTAATGTGTCTGTTCAGGTGATCAACTTAAGTTTGTGTCAGTTTAGGTATGTTGTGAACTTAGAAATATTTGTCCATTTCCTCTAACGTTTCTTATTTGTTTGACTATAGGTTTTTTTTCATAATATTCCTTTGTTAACCTTTTTATTTTAGTTGGTTCTGTTGTGATGTTGCCCATTTCATCTTTTATTCAGATTATTTGTGTCTTTTCCTTTGTTAGTTTTGCTAGTGATCTTTTCACAGAGCCAGCCCTTAGTTTTGTGATGGTTTCAATTATTTTTCTGTTTTCTATTTCATTTATTCCTGCTCTAATTTTTATCATCTCAGGTTTTTCAAAGGGTGTAGGGTTTTCTTGCTGTTCTTTCTCAATTTGTTGGAGATGTTTGGTTAGAGAGTCAATGGTCATTTTTCCCCCTGCCTTTTGATATGTTTGCTTTTTGCTATAAATTGACCTCTGATTACTGCTTTGGCTGTTTCCCAGAGGTTTTGGTAAGTGGTATTTTCATTTTCATTTGTTTCAAGAAATTTTTTTAATGTCAGTTCTTATTTCTTTTAGTACCCATTCATTTTCAAACAAGGAGTTGTTCAGATTCCAAATGTATGGTTTTTCCTCCTTTATCCTCTTATTAATTTATAATTTTGTAGCATTGTAGTCTGAGAAAAAGCTTTGTATAATTTCTATTTTGTTTGTTTTTTGGTGAATTAGCCTATAGATATCTATTAGGTCAAATTGGTTTATTGTGTAGTTTAATTCTTAAGCATCTTTGTTAAGGTTTGTTTTGGTAGTTTAATCTTTCCTTGAGAGGGGAGAGGGGTGTATTGAAATCTCTAACTAATATAGTAGTGTTGTCTATTTTTCAGTTTTTTTAATGTTTGTTTTATATATTTTGTAGGTCTTTTGTTTGGTGCACACCCCCCATACTTTTATTTTTCAGTCTTTCTTTATCTTCATTTTATAGGTGTGTCTCCTGTAGACAACATATTGATGGATTTTTTTTTTATCCTATCTGCTACTCTTTTTCTTTTCAGTGGTTCTTTCTAATTATTCACATTTAGTCTAATTATTGAGAGACATGGTTTTATTGCTATCATTTTGTTGAATTATTTTTAGTGTTGTTGGTAATCACTTTGTTCCAACCTGCTTTCTGTAAGAAGGACATCTCTCAATGTTTCCTGGAATGCTGGTCTTGTTTTTATAAATTTCTTTAGGTTCTGTTTTTCTGGGAATATCTTGATTGCTTCTTCATATTTGATGAACAATTTTGCTGGGGACAGTATTTTATGTTGACAGTTGTGTTCTTTGAGTGTTCAATATATGTCATCCCAATGTATTCTTGCTCACATGCTTTTTGCTGAGAAATCCCCACTTAATCTCATCTGTTCTCCCTTATAGGTTACTCTTTGTTTCTCCATTTGTTGCTTTCAGAATTCTCTCCTTATGTTTGGTTCTGGCAAATTTGACTATGGTATGGCTTGGTGTTTTTCTTTTGTGATCTATTATGTATGGTGTCCACTCAGCTTCTTGAATATATATTCTCTCATTCTTATTTATGCCTAAAAAACTTTCCTCTTGTAATTCTTCCATAATTTTTTCTGTGCCTTTACTTGATTCTTCCTGTTATGGGATTCTGGTGATGTTCATGTTCTCTTGATGACATCCCACATTATTCTTAAGTATTCTTCTTTTTCCTTCCTTTTTGACTCTGCTTTTTGCTCTAACAGATCAGTGCTTACAATTCTATCTTCTATTTCATTGGTTCTATGTTTCATCTCTTCAGCACTGCCCATGTGTCCCTCCATCATGTTGACAGCATCTGAAACATTGGACCTCATATTTTGGATTGTGGTTTCTTGTTTTTCTAGTGCCACTGATGCCTTTTTTATTTTATTTTATCTGCATTGTTCTGGCTTGTTTTTTAAGCTCCTCCTGGGTTTTGCTTGCAGTGTCCTGTAATTCTTCAAGTTTTCTTTAATACATTGAAAATATTCAATCATGGTTCTTTTAAATTCTGTGTCAGAAAGTTCCATCAGACTTTCTGGTTTCAGGAAATCCATTGATATTGTGTCACTCTTGCAGAGGTGACATCTTGCTTTGGGCTTCTATAGGGTGTAGATAGCCTGCTTCTTTTTTAACATTGCTGTTGTAGAGTTTTTCATGTCTGAGGCAAAGATAGGTTCTTGATCTAAAGACATTGCTCTAGAAATTTGTGGGGCAGCTACCCCACCTGCGCTTCTGTATGAAATTCTGTCTCAAGGGAAGGTTCACTTCAGGGCCTGTGAGAGGAGCCTCTTGTACCTATGTCTGATCAAGGTGCTCTGGATTAAAGGCAAATTAGTTGATTATATGTGTAGTCACAGCTGTGGAGCTAAATGGGGAGCAGGACAAGTATCGGGGCAAGGTGGGCACAAGGGTGGAGATCTCACTCAGATTTCAGCTGTCCAGGTGTGTTTATGCATAGTGTACCTACTCAAATTCCAGCTGTCTATCTTCCACCCAGCAGCTCTCACTCAGCATCCAAGTGGCCCTCATCCAGGGGCACTCCCCCAGCAGCTCCCACCCCAGTCAGTGGGGACCTGGGTCCAGCAGTGCTTAAGAATACTCAGTCAAATTCCTGCTAACTTGCTTGCAAGGCTTAAGGTAACTCAGGTGATTTGCCACTTATCAGCTTACTTCATGCAGATGGGTTCCAAAGTGGCTCAAGTGGTGGATTCTTCAAGGGCCTGAAGTTTGCTGCTTCTGTGGCTCCGAAACTATTTTAATAAAAGTTCTGACTAAAGTTCCTACTGTCTGCATCATGTTGTATTGGTCTCTGTGCACTGCTTTGGTCTCTCCAGTGGCCCTTTTCTATGTAGCCTATTGCTCCTGCAGCTCTTTATGCTTTTTCCTCTATCACTACCATCTTGGTTCTAAAAATCACATTATTCTTCAGTTGCATATATTCTCAGATTATTAGCTAAGTGTACAGGTTGAACAGGTATGGTGAAAAGGGTATAACGCTGAAACCTTCTAGGTAGCACTATTCCTTTTTTAAGATATTCGAAGTTTAAGAATCTAACACTTATATTGGTCTTTTTCTGTCTTTCCAGTATTTTTAATAACTTTTTCTTTCTTCAGTTACAATGTCTTTGATGGCATTCCACAACATTTTTGGTCTTCATGTGTTACTGTTCAGTACATCCAAACCTTTTCTGAGATTGTTTGTAGATTCAGGTATGATACCCTGAAGGTTGTACTTTGACTCTTGTGGACTTGTTTCAATTTGTGCTATCAGAAGAGCAATTATAGCTTGTTCAACAGTCAGTCCCTGACCTTATTCTTAATAATAATACTGAGTATTTTTCTATTGTCTCTTTCAAAAGATTTAATAAATTTGATTCTTATCTATTTAATCATGAAGGTCCTATGCAGAGTAACCACGTAAGGTTTTTTTTTGTTTATTTTGTCTTTTTGTTATTGTTTTTTGTTTTTTTTCTAAAGATATATATGATTAGCTATTATTGTCATGACAGGAATCCAGAACGAAAGCTGCATAGTGGAGTGGACTTGGGGGAACGGGTTGTATAACAATGAAAGATTTTTTTCTTTTACTTTTCAAAACAAAGACTGCCTAGTGGAGTGGACTTGAAGGGAGGGATTGTATAACAATGAAAGAACTTTTCTTTTACTTTTCAAAGAGAAGCGTGAACTGGGGGGAGGTTGGACAGGGAGAAAAGTGCAATAATGAATGAATGGAAATCCAAAGTCTCTGTATACTTTCATGAAAATTAACATAAAATTATATTTTCAATAAATCGTCAATTATGCAAAATTGTCATGCATTCATAAATCTCAATTCTATATGCAAAGTCATATCATCCACTTATCAGTTCTTCTTTATTTCCAACTTCTGCATTCCATTCTCTGGTTGTTATGCATCTTAACACAGCATGTTAAAACAATTTCACACTTCACTGCTTGGTAGAACTCTTCAATTTCTTCATCTTTGATTTTAGCAGTTGCAGGTGTAACTATTGTTAAGTGCCATCAAGTCAAGTACAATTCATAGTGACCCTATGAACAACAGATTTTAACCCTGTCCTATCCTTTGCTGATCTCATAAACTCTGAAACACTCAAATACATTGCTGTAGTCAATCCATTTGGTTGATAATCTCCATTTCTTTCCTTCCACTTTTCCAAACATGATGTCCTTCTCCAAGGAACAGCTTCACATAGCAATATGGCCTAAATATGCAAGATGAAGCTTCACAGTCCTTTCTTCCAAAGAGCATTCTGGCTTTACCTTATCTCAGACATTTATTTATTCCTTTGGCAGCCCATGGGATGTTCAGTACACTAGTCAAAGACATCAGTTTTTCCTCTGTCATCCTTATTCATTGTCCAGGTTTCAGATGCATAGCAAGTGATTGAAAGATGATGGTCTGAATCAGGTGCAATTTTGTCCTCAAAGTAACATCATTGCTCCTCAATAATTTTTAAAAATTTGAGAATTCTGCAGACTTTCAGCATAATACATCTCCGGATTTCCTGAATGCTGGTTCCAACTGTATTGATTGTGGATCCAAAACCATGTAAGTTGAAGTCACTGAAGATGACTTTAGCAGTTGGTTAATATATGTGAATAGTAACCGTATTAACAGATCATTTTTGTAGATGTGTATATTTTATCTTAAAACTGAAAGCATTATACTTCAAGGTAGATCTTGTAATGTTACTTTTGACAATAAAAGAAAATCATTCTTCTTCAATTTGTCTTACCGATGTAGTAGATCATATTATTATCTGATGAAAAATGCGAAATATCAGGACATTTATTATCACTAGTGACAGGATATAGGTCATAAAGACTCATGTTAGCTTTGGCAACTTTCTATTTTACTGTTGTTAATGAATTTTTGTACTTGTTTCTCCTCACTTTGAGTCATGCCACATGAGCACACTAAGGTTCTTCATCATCTGAAAAATGTTACTCAATCCATGTCATTGGTGTGGACTCTATTTTGAGGCGGTAGATCTTCCCAAGTTGCATTTTGAGTGATTTCCAACCTGTGGAGCTCATCTTCCTGAACTATATGAAGTGATGTTATGCTCTGGTTCATAGGATTTTTTACTCTGGTTCATAGGATTTTTGTTTCTGTTATTGTTCATAGGATTTTGCAAGGCTAATTATTTCAGAAGAGAATAGTCACTCGTACTTTTTATTGTGTCTTTGAAAGTCTTCTGAATTCACCTTGAATTTGTTATAGTTTCTTATTTCAGGCATTTTTAAATATTGTGAAGCAAGATTTGAGTTTAGTGTGGTATTAATAATAATGTTTGATTATTTTCACATTCTGTTGGATCATATTTGTGTGTGTGTGTGTGTGTGTGTGTGTGTGTATTGATCTCTTCCAATTAATTGAACTGAAAACTGTCTTCCAAATTTTTTGGCATTGTGTAGTGAGCATGTTCAGACCAGTGTATCTCTTGATATACTGCAACTGATATTTCATCAATTCCTAAACATCATTTTTTGACAATGCCTTCTTTTCAACTGGACTTAGTAGGTTCTTCCTTTGTTTGCTTATCATATGCAACTTCCTGAAATGCCTAATTGTTTATCTTTTTATCATTTTTTTAATTGCAATTTGAGCAGGAGTTTGAAAATAGCTTTTAATTCATTCATTTCCTGTTCCCACTTCCTTCATTTCCTTATGTGGCATACAAGCAGATGTATGCACACCCATGTTTATTGCAGCTTTGTTCACAACAGCAAGGAGTTGGAAACAACCTAAGTGCCCATCAACAAACGAATGGCTAGAGAAGCTGTGGTATATTCGCACAATGGAATACTATGCTGCATTAAAAAACAAGGAACTCATGCAATATTATTCAAAATGGTTGACTCTGGAGAACATTATGCTGAGTGAAATATCCCAGTCACAAAAGGACAAATATTACATGATGCCACTGTTGTAGAATGGGACTGTCCTTGGGGTTGGGGAGAGACTGAGTAAGATGGGTTCAATAATGTATACTGCACTGAAACAGAGGAGGGAGAGAACCGTTTAAAAGAGAGATGTAACTGGGTATTTCTGTCATCACAGGAGACTAGAGCGAGGGCTGCATGGTGGAGGGGACCTGGGGGAGGGTTTGTAAAACAATGAAAGAATCTTTTCTTTTACTTTTCCATAATTTTTGGACTCATGTACTTATAACTTGTTAGTCAAATTTGTGTCTTCTAGGTTGCAACACCCCCATGATACATCTTGAAGGATATGTTCATGTACAGCCAAGCACAATCAATAAGAGTGCATCTGAATTCCACAATCAATCTCCATAATAGTCTATGTGTTTCCTACTGCCAAAGGGGCCCTTTAGAGTAGTGAGAGAAGATCTTCACCCTGAAACCCACAGCGTCCCTTTTCAGCAGGAAGTAGCTAAGAGAATACGCCGTCCCCTTTTCCTTATGACTCAGGTTGAAGTCTCTCTCAGGGAGGAGTGATAGGGAATGGCAAAGGATACACTGACAAAGAAGATTAATCAGAACTGGCTTTGATAAGCACTGTGGCATTTGGACAAGAACAAACTGGGAGGAGGGTAGAGAGAATAGTGCAACAATGAATGAGTGGAAGCCCAAAATCTCTGTAAATGTTTATGAAAATTAATAAAATATAATTATAAAAAAAGACTCTATTTTCTTTAAAATGTTTCCTGCACATTACAAGATTTTGTCCATACAGTCCTTCAACAATGCAATTCAAGGCATGGATTTTTCCCCCCCTTCAGTTGTTGAATGTAGGTTTTGTTTTTCATTTGTTGTGAGTTGTTGTATTTTGTAAGAAAAACTCCAAGTTTTCCTTACATTTTGTTATACTACTTTTATTGTCTTCTTGAGCTAACTTTTAATATCATCTATTTGTGTTTCTTACTTTATTATTTCTTTCCTTTGTTTTGAATTATCTTCTAGTACAAGTTTCATGCTAGAATATATACACCGCTGTCACTTGTGGTTGCTGTGAGGCTGAACACTGTGACACTGGTGTGTCAAAAGTGTTAATGGGTGACTACCAGATGTGGACAGAGGGTGGGGTGGAGCTCCCCGATTAAAACAAGCTTGGAAGGAGGAAGGCATCCTCTTCCATAATAGCTTGCTTCTGGAAACCCTATGAGACTGGAGAGAGGATGAAAGGCACCCACGCGTCGAGAACTCTCCTTCATAGGGTCGCTATGAGTCACCTGCGACTCGACAGCACTTAACAACTTAACAACAAGAAGAAATTTCAGAGTTTCTTCTATTTTGATACTTGGACCAAGAGGCAGTCGTCAGAACAGAGCAGGGAGACACTAGATGGTTCAAAATCAAGAAGGGATTCTGTTAGGGATGTATTTTGTCTCCATACCTTTTCAATCTGTATGCAGAACAGACAGATCATCCGAGATGCTGGGCTGTACAAGGAGGAATGTGGCATCAGGATTGGTGGAAGAATCATCAACAACCTGCATTATATGGGTGACACAACCCTGTTTGCTGAAGCTGAGGAGGACGTGAAGTGCTTGCTGCAGAAGGTGAAGGACTGCAGGATTGAAGATCAACATCAAGAAAACTAAGATTCTCACCACTGGGCCAATTGACAGCATCAGTATGGATGGTGAAGAGATTGAGACAGTTAACAGTTTTAATTTGTTTGGTTCCAGAGCCAGCACTCTTTGTAACAGCAGCCAGGAAATCAGGAGATGAATTGCATTGGGAAAGTCAGCTGTGAGGGACCTCTCAAGAGTACTGAAGAGCAACAACGTCAGGCTGGAGACTAAGTCCACCTCATCCAGGCTATAGTCTTTTCAATTACGTGCTATGCATTGGAGAGTTGGACAGTCTATAGGTATGATATATAGAGAATAGATTGGGGAGCTCTGGTGGCCTAGTGGCAAGAAGCTGCTCTGCAGTCCCAGAGCTATGTGGTTTGAATCCACCAGATGCTCTGCTGGATAAGAAGGGGCAATCTCCTCCTGTACTAGTCAGATCTGATTTTATGGTACACACACAAAATAATAAAATAAAAAAAATTTAAAAAGATAATGGATGCCTTTGAGCTGTGGTGCTGGAGAAGAGTGTTGAATAAACCATGGATTGCTAGGACAACAAATAGGTTTGTCTAGAGCATGTGAAACCAGAATGGTCCTTGGAGTCAAGGATTCTGAAGCTTCGTCTGACAAACTTTGGGCATGTTGCAAGGAGGGACTGGTCCTTGGAGAGTGACATCATGTTTCCAAGAGTGGAGGGACTGCACAGGAGAGAAAGACCCTCGATGAGATGGATCAATTCTATGAGTGGAGTTGTGGGAATGAGTGTGTTTGAGACAGCAACTTTGGCACTGGATAGAATGACGATTAGGGCTCCTGTCCCAGAGGGTTGTTATGAGTCACAAGCAACTTGATGGTACATAACAACAAGAACAACAATTACTTTCTGCTTACTTCATGGATGATATCCTTCATGTCATCCCACAATTCTTCTGATCTTTAATCAATAGGGTTCAATGCATCAAACTTATTTTTTGATAGTTTTTTTTAAACGTAGAAATTGCATTTTGATAGTTTCAAATAAACAATTATTTTTTACTATTGGAAATTACCCAACTACATAAAAAAGTTGTTAAACCCAAAGAGGGAGAATGTGTGTGTGTGTGTGTGTGTGTGTGTGTGTGTGTGTGTGTGATTAAGTTAAAACAGACTCAAGGTCTCCTTTGGTTTTCACGGACTTAGTTTAATTTCACTTCAATATGTACTTGCACATGCATTATAAAATAACTCATAACATGGGTCATGAGGATGTTGTTGTTGTTGTTATTAAGGACTGTTGAGTTGAATATGACTCACAGTGACCCTATTGGGGAAAAAAAGTCTTAATCCTGTGCCATCTTCATCATCTCTGAAATACTTGAGCCCATTGGTATAATCACCACCTCAATCCACCTCATTGGATGGCTTCCTTTCTTTTACTGACCCTCCACTCTTCCAAGCATGGTATCTTTTTCTAAGGAATAGTCATTTCTACCAACATGTCTAGCATATAAGGGACAGTGGTAAAAAGACTCTTCAAAGTATGAGAAGCTAAATTATCCTGGCTTCCAAGGAGCACTCTGGTGTACTTTTTCCAAGACATATTTGTTCTTTTGGTAGTCCATGGGTTATTCAGCACTTTCTTCACCACCACTATATAAAGGTATTTTTTTTAAATAAATATTTTCTTTTATTCTGGTTTACTGACAAAGTTCATATAAAAGCATTAATTTTTATTCTATGATCCTTAATTATTATCAAAATCTCCAAACTAAAGGAAGTAATTGACAAGATTATGGCCTGTATGATGTGCACCTTAGTCTTCAAACTAACAGTTTCAAACTTTGAGTCCTCTTCTTCTTTCATGCTCATGATGTAGACTACCCTCAATCATTTTTAAATGCTTGACTCAGTTTGATACAATGTAGAAAGTGGTGTTCAAAGGCTTGGAGGGATTAAGAAATTAGAGTAGATTAGACATACAAATCTACATTGGGTTTCCCAGAGGATGTATCTTTCACCACAATACCAAGACCAAAATTTGGAATTGAGTCCCAGCATCCTTGAAGAAAATTTTGGCATTTTATATAAGTCATATTTGACAGTAAGCACTGCCCTAAGCAAATGAAAACACCTAACTAAAATGAGATTTATTGAATATGGGTACTAATGGTACTATTGAATCAACAAATACAAGTGGACATGATTATTATAAAAGACACGAAAGTCAATGTAGTAATCAGAATGGCATGACTCATATGAAATTATAGTATTGACCACTTAATCATAGTGTCCCTTTGAGTAAGATAAATGGGAAATCTATTAAATACTTATTTGGTCTTTATAAGTGGAAGAATTCTAATTCAACTGAATATTTCTATGAATGAAATTGACAGAATAGTCCCTCAGTAAGTTCCCATCCTTGAGTTAGCTTTTGAATCCACAATTTCTTGAGTGATACAAGATCAAATAGTCACAAGTTTTACATGCATTTCAGTTTAATCTGATTTTCAAGTTGAACAATTTTTATAAAGCTTTTTTCTGCTAAAAGTTTATGAATAATTAATGTAGGAAAATAGCATAAATACTTGTGACAAATGGAGATTTTATTAAAACTAATAATTCAATAGAGAGCTCTGGTGGCCTCGTGGTGAGTTGTGCTGCCATTCAAGTGGCACATGGTTTGAACCTACCATGTGCTCCACTGGAGAAAAGAGGACAGTTTCTTTCCACGTGATTTATTGCTTCTGAAAACACACTAGAGTGTCAGCTAAGGATCACTTCTGATTCAACAGATCACAACAACCACAAAAAAATGATACAATAAAACAGACACAGTGACAGTACCAAGGGACTTCAATATATCAGAGATGATGATGATGGCTGAGGATATGGCAAAGTTTAGATTACTATGCATAGAATTTTTGTGAGTCATGGTCAATTAGATGACACCAATAAATAACAAAAGTAATATACAATTATTCAAAGTTGTGAAACAAAGAAAAGAATATGATAACAAAATTTATTTCTCATAATGATTTATTACAATCCACTGCCATTGTATTTGATCCGAATCCAGTGAATTTGGGCCACTCAGAAAACACAGGTTTCTATACAGTGCCTGACTGTACTTATTTTGAAAAATAAATTTAGTAAAAAGAACATACAAAATTACTATTTTATGCTTCTTTTATACATTAAAATTCTGTATATTGAACTGATTCACAATATGTTTTCTAATTCTATATAAAATATTTTATATTATACTCATATTTCTTCTTTGTAATGAATAAATTGGTAATAGTCAAGGAAAATTGCAATTGTCATAAAATAAATTGTCATACTTTTATAAGCAGTTTCATTCCATTAAGAATTATAGCTTTGGGAACTCAATGAAGAGTTGCCATGACTCACAATCTACTTGATTCAAAACTCATGGAACATTGAGTTGGAACTGACTCACAGCTGATCCTCCAGTGGGTTTTCAGAGATTGGAAATCACAAGGGAGGAGACTACGCATGTCTTTCCACTGATCAGGTGATGAATTCAAATCACCTACCTTTAAGCTAGCAGTACAATTAAATCCCATGTTTATAGCCAGAGAAAATTATTTTAATCGCATAATCTGTTTTTCATTCTGTTCACTATGACTGAGAAATTTAATGTTTAGTGATATTTTAGAAAATATTGCTTGAATTGGTACTCTTAGAAATAAAAAACATAATTCACTTATATTTTCTGTTATTTCCCCACCCTTCCACTCTTTTCTTTAATTATGATAATCTCTTTTCTTTTTATTTGAGTGAAAGATGGAAGTTTACAAATCACCTTTGGTTTTTTCCAGAAATAATTTGTAGACATAAATTATCATTGATTGTTGCAATTAACTTTTTATAACGTTAAACCAAAATCTTATTGTATACCTTCATCTATCTTCTGTTTGTCTCCTCTTCTTTCCTTTCTACTTCTTGTGCCATTTAATCTGTTGTATATGTCCTATACCAGATTGTTAATTGCAGTACAAGTAATCTGACAGTCTACTCATTTCAGATTGAACTTCTCTTAACCTATTTTAGTGTATGAATTGTTTCCATTCTTATTCTATACAATCCCTTCTCCACCCATCCCACTACGTGCTCATTCTGTTTTTTTATAACAGTGATCTTATATAGTATTTTTCATTTTATGACTGAGATATTTCACTCAAACTCCTTTAAGTAATTTCTGACATTCATTTACTTTATAAAAGTCTATGAAAGGTCATTCACTCTCTTTCTCTTCTAATTTTTATTAAATTTGTAATACAATAATAATTTTAAATTATACTAAATATTCAGTGTATGTAAATATTTGTAACTCCATGGAATAAAATAGTCTTTAAAATACTTTTATGTAGCATACTCGTGTGTATAACACATATCGAGGTTTTTGTTTTACAGTAAAATAATATCGAGATTATGTAAGCTAATTTTGGTTATGTCCCAAAGTATATTTCATCTTTACTGACCTTCTATTCTATGACAAAACTATTTTCTATTTTTTGTTTTGTTAGAAGAGAGAATTTAGTGAATAAATAGAATATTTGTTGCATTTCAATGCACACAATTGCTCATATATAACAGGAGTGAAATTGAAACTTGAAATCTGTTGTTTGTTATGCGGAATCTCAGGTATATTGGAAGTTTAACCATGAAACAACTTTTGTTCTAGTAACGTAATAGATTTTTTTTTCTGATATGAAAACAAAGAACAAAATAATGTGAAACAACTGTTTCATTTTATTTTCTTTTTGAAAGTGTGTTTACACTCTGATAAATGATATCAGATCATTATATAATTTCTAGTAAATTACATTTAAATGTAATATTTTAAATTGTTTTTATAACTAAAATGATCTCTTAAGCAACACTCTACATATAAAGAATATTTTTATGCTTTTATATGTTGCTTTGTATGAGTAATTTGCTAAGGATGTTAGACTACTGGAAGCAAAGGAAACATTCAAGTAAATCTAAAAACTATTTTCAGCAACTAAAACTTATTTTCAAAATAATTTTAACATTATATTTTTTTCTCCATTGGATTTATAGTTAATGCTACAAAACAGTGTCGGATACTGCCAATGATAGATTATAATCAAAGGCTAGCACCACATAGCATCAATAATCATTGAAATGACTTTTACTAAAGGTAGAAAATGGGTTGGTGGTGAGAGTTCTTAAGTGGAACAACAACAACCAAAAATTAAGTTCCTTGGTTAATATTCTTGATGAACAATAAATATAGAAAAATACATCAGTCAATATTTTAATGGAAAAAAAATAAGTAGGAACTGAGGCACAAAATAGTCATACAAATTTGAATATTTGATATTTTCTTTCAAATATGCTAAATAAGCTTCACAATTCAAGGGTTTAAAAATTTCCACTATTAACCAATCTATCTTTGTCTTATCTACTTATGTCAACATAGTGAAGCTTTCAATAACATTCAGAAATATGGAGAAATTCTATCTTCGAAATGAGTTTCACAGCTTTTCAATACTGAAAGATGATTCTTTTAACTGTAGTTAATATTGTTTTTAACCATAAAATGGAATGGTTTATGACTGTTACAAACAGTTCAATGCATTTCTAGTACCTTAGAGATTAGTGAGCGATTCAAACCCACCAAGGATCTCAGAAGCCAGATCAGTGTAGAGGAATGACAGAAGAGTAATGGATGACTTTTAATTATTATATTGGAGAATAGTACTGAATATATCATGAACTGACAAAAAAATAAGCATGTCTTGAAGCAAGTGGAGATTTGGAATTTCTTAGAGGTAAGAATGATGAAACTTTGTCTCACTTATTTTGCACATAGTGTTAGGAGTGGACCATCCTTGGAAAGGGACCTCCTGGAAAGGTCAGTAAAAGAAAAGATCCTCAATGAGATGGACTGATACAATGTCTGTGGCAGTGAGCTTATGTATATCAGAGTTCATTAGGATGGCACAGGAAAGTACAGGGTTCATATCAATTGTTCATATGGTTGTCATGAGTCATAGATGACTCAAGTACACCTAACAAAAACAATCCAGTGTGTTTGATGGTATTGAATCATTAGTCAAATACAATCTCCATACATGTTTTAGTTGTTAATGGGTTTTTCATGAAGCACAATCTTGTATTTTGATACATTTCTCTCATTCTGTAGCTATACTTCATATTAATTAAAAGTATATTATTAATATACATATTTATTAATGCATATTCTAGTGATTATAAGTTAGTATAAAGGATGCCAATAATACTTATGTTAATCACTCCTTATATTTCTTTCTTCAAGACTGATGCAAAAAATAATGGAGTAAACACTGTATTAAAATACAAATCTTTGTTTTCAAAGAGGGCATAAAACCCACAAAAGAAATAAAAACATCACATGACTTCCCCTATTCTTATATATAAATCATGGAAATGCCATACGTTGTTGTTGTACACTGTCAATTCGGAATTAATTTATAGCTGATCCTTCAGAAAGTTTTCAGAGGCAGTTATCACATGGGAGGAGATTGCCTCAAATCACATGCCTTTGAGAGTATATACAGTAACTTCTTGCCAATAATTTTTTTTTAATAATAATGTCACATATTGGGAAAATATAGTCCCCATTCAATATTTTCTGATTTTGTATAACTCTTAATAGAATGATTTACTATCTATTATAATGTCCAGAATGGTCCACAAGAGTTAAGGAATAACTTGACTTGTATATTATTATTTTCTAATATGATATATATCATCAGATGCCTTTACATAATCAATAAAATGCAAACTATCTTTCTACTTGCACATTTCATTGTAATATTTTGCTTTGTCATCTTGAATGTCCCTTTGCAATTTTCTGGTTTTGCCTAAACATTTCTTTCCTTTGTTTTGACTTCTTTCCATTCCAAAGCATGTTTCAGAGTGTCTTCTGACATCTGTTTTGGTCTTTCTGTTCTTTCTTGTTTTTACAATGACTTTTGACCTTTTTTCAGAAATCATATCATTTATGCTGTTCTAGAATTCATCCACTCTTCAGTGATTTGTGTTCTATTCATAAGAGGGTGTTTAAATTCATTTGGAATATACTCAAGGTTATACTCTGATTCTCTTGTATTTATTTTCAGTTTCTTTTTTTAGTTTTTCTACTACTTTATTTACAAAATTCAAATACAAATTTGAACAAATTATTTCAATTTTCCTTACTTCCCCCACTCATCAAATTGTACAACCCGATGATTACCGTCTCCTTCCTCCCCTGCACATCCACATCCTTCTGCTTCCAGCCCCTCCCACCCTTCCTGGATCCTTATTCTAAAATAATGCTTTTGTACAATATTTATCCTTACGGGACCGAGTTCGTTCATTCAGCATAATGCTCTCCAGTCTTCTCCCAAGTTAGGTAATAATTTGCAAAGTTATTGTTCCTGCGTTCTGCATAGTATTCCATTGTTTGAATGTACCATAATTTCTCAGTCTATTCGTTTGTGGTTGGACAAGGAAATCAGAGCTATCAAATGAGGAAATGATAATCTCTTCAATAAGGGGTGTTGGCAAAAATGGACTTCCAACTGCAGAAAGCTGAAACAGGATCCACATTTCACATTATACACAAAAATCAATCAGGGACCTGAGAGTAAAGCCCCAAAATATAACATTCTTAACAGTTATATATGATTGGGTATTACAGTTATGACAAGAGTCGAGAATAAAGGTTGCATAGTGGAGTGTACTCGGGGTGGGGTAGGGGGATTGTATACCAATTGACATATTTCAGCTAACAGATGCTGCCCTGGATGAGCTGACCAAGCTGTGCCAAAAAATCTGGAGAACAACCACTTGGCCAAGGGACTGGAAGAGATCTATATTTGTTCCCATTCCAAAGAAGGGTGAACCAACTGAGTGTGGAAACTACAGAAAAATAGCATTGATTTCACACGCAAGCAAGATTCTACTGAAGATTATCCAAAAACGACTGAAACAGTACATCAGCAGAGAACTGCC
>NW_006399786.1:15626183-15635853 GCF_000299155.1 Elephantulus edwardii | reverse complement strand
AAGAAAAAGACTGATAACCCAAATACAAAATGGGCAAAAGACATAGAAAGAATTTTCACAGAGGATGATATATTCAAAAGACAAACAGACACATGAAGAAATGCTCCAGATCACGGGCAATAAGAGAAATGCAAATCAAAACCACAGTTAGGTACTATCTCACTGCAGTAAGAGTGGCAAAGTTTAGCAGGGTAGCAAGTAATAGATATTGGAGAGGATGTGCTGAGAAAGGAACTCTTATAAATTGTTAGTGGGATTGTATTTTCTATTTCTTCACTAACGATTTGAAATTGTATTATGAGTAGCTGACATTTTCTAATTATCATTCTGTCATCTTTGTTTATAATTCTGTATTCCAATCACTAATTGTTATCAATAAATGTTTATGTATGTTCAATCAATTTCAGACTGCAATATTTTACCATTGTTATTGGTGAGTTTTACTGGATTAAAAGTTCTGTTATCAGTGCTTCCTTATATTCATTTGGAAAATATCATAATATTCATGGCATTATACTTTAGGGAAAATATATATAGATATAGATAGATAGATAGATAGATAAATAGATAATATTCTTGATAATGAATTGCCACACCATTCCTTTTCAATTTGTAATTTCTGGTGTAGTTGTGTTATTGTTAGGTGTCACTGCATACAGTATGACTCATTCCAATCCTATGAACAACAGATATGAACCTTGTCCTATCCTACATCATCCTCATAATTTCTGACAGGCTTAAGCCCATTGCTGCACTTCTGTCAATTCACCTGGTTGAGAATTTTCCTCCCTTTTGCCATCCTTCCGCCTTCCCAAGCATGTTGTCCTTCTTCAAGGAAAATATTTTCCTAGTAACATACTCAAAGTATTTAAGATGAAATTATATCATCTTTGCCTCCTGGGAGTACTCTGGCTACACCCTCCCCAAGATAGATCTGCTTGTTCTTTTGGTAGTCCATGGTATATTCAGTATCATTCCCCCAAAAAAACATTTCAAAGACATAAGTTCTTCTAGCATTCTTACTTATTGCCCAGCTTTCAGTAGTGATTGAAAAGGCCATAGTTTAAATCCAGCATACATTACTCCTCAAACCAACATATTTGCTTCTTAACAATTTGGAGAAGTCCTTGAATTCAGAGTTCCCAGTGCAATCTAGTCTCATGTAGATCATATATTTTTTGTAATTAAAATTGGTGAATACCAGTTCACCTCAGTTCACTAATGCCTAAAATGTTGGTGTTTATGTGCTAAATTTCATGCTTAATGATTTCAAATTTTCCTAGATTGGTACTCCATACATTGTATGTTCTAATTTTCAATGAATGCATATATAATATGCATATTATATTAATAATCATACTGCTTATTTTAATGTTTTGATTAATGTGGACATGTGAGAGATTCTTATCATATGAGTTAGTATATTTAATTATCTTGAACAAATACACCTTAATATAACCATATATGATCACTGTGAGGTTTTTTTCCACCAAGACATTAAAGACAATGCAAATACATACATTTGTTTATTGTATACAAATGTTTTAATGTTTAACATTTTTTAGATGAAAAATAATCAGCAACAATTAAAGATCTAAAGATAGGAGGTGATTGGAGAGGGACATGATGTTGGGAAGGATGGAGAGTCCGCAAAGGAGAAGACCCTCAACCAGGTGGGGTGACAGGGTGACTGCTGCAATGGGTTCTTGTGTGTCAGGAAATGTGAGCATTGCACAGGACAGGACTAGGTTCAGATCTTTTGTTCACAGGGTCTCTATGAGTTGTACTTAACTTGATAGCACCTGACAACAACAACTCAATAGTTGTCATGGAATTAGTTCCAGCTTTAATATACCTATTTCCATGTTAAAAGGGGGAAAAAAAACAATCCACAACAAACCAAAAAGAAATTGACTAATTAATCTGTGTCACCCTCATGATTTCACTATGTTTGAGCCTGTTGTAGCCTCTTCATCAAGCCATCTAATCCAGAGTCTTCCTTTTGGATTATAAACCATGATATTCTTCTCCATAGAATGGTCCCTTCTGATTACATGTCTTAAATAGATGAAATTAAGGCTTTCTAGCCTCATTCCTAAGAAGCATTCTGTCTGTAGTTCTTCCAAGACAGATTTTGTTCATTCTTTTAAAAGTTAAAACTAAAACCCTCACATTTATTATTGCCATTAGTTAGAAACATACTCATAACTAACCCTCTAGTAGGTTCCAATGCTGTAAATCAGACAGAAGACATTATGTATCATTTTCTAAATAAACTACTGGTGGATTGAATTGTAAGAGGGGCTTGGCCTTTGGTTTTACAGTGCAATTTCCTCTTAATGATACCACCAGAACTCCTTAGTTTGTCCATATTATATTAATTTTTCTTTACCAACTCCTATAGTATTGTATTATAATTATTGTTATTAAGTGCTGTCAAGTCATAGACAACTCCTAGTGACCCTGTGAACAAAAGACCTGACACTTGTATATCTTCCATAGTTTTTCCCAATTCATAGAGTTTCCAGAGGCAATATATTTCGGAAATAGATGCCACTCCTGCTTCCAGACTTGTTTTAATCTGGGAGCTCCACTCAACATTCTCCATCATGGGTAACTGTTATCACATTTGAGACGTCAATGTCAAAGTGTTTACCATCACAGCAACCACGAGATACCTCTGTACAGCAAATAGATAGACCAGTGTTACACCACTTAGAAACATGTTTGATGAAAAAAATTAAAACTAGACCAGAGTGTTGTGGGCCAGAGAGCCTGAACACCTTTGCAAATAGGAGGCGGAATAAAATCAGCTCACACCCAATGGTGAGTAAACATTCCACCATAAGCCTCACCAGAAGCAGAAAACAAACCTCTGTAGAATCCAGCTGCTCCAGATGACTTCCCAACATGGATTACTGGAAAATAAAAATTTCCTATTAGTTACTATTGGTGAATAATTATTTATTGTATAAACATGTGTGAGGCCACTATATACTGAAGAGGGGTAAAAGTGACACCCTTGTCTCTTTCAGGTTCATTCATTAGATGGCTATATTTTTGCTTTTCCTGTTTCACACACATGCTATATTAATTTTCATTTCCTCTGTAATTCATTATAATTTGTATTGAATCAGATTCTTTGCTTATAATAAATATATTAAAATATTTTCTCATAATTCCTAATCTTTGGCATGGAAAAGTAAAGAGAACACTGATGACAAGGTCAGGAGATCTAGGTTAAATTTTTCTCTCTTCCACTTAGGAGCTATTTTTTTTTTTGCTGATATATTTTTAAAGTGAATTTTAACCTCACAGATCTATAACCTAATAAGAAAATGGGCTTCATAACTTAGCATATCTAACTTCTGGTAAAACCTCTTTTTAAAACCTTGCTATTATTTTTCTATTCCAAGCAAGTTATTATCCTAGCTCTATGAATGACTTTTGCTGCACTTCTTAGGGACTATATGAACCCTTTTCTTATATTCCTTTTATTCTTTTTTTTTGTTGCTAGGTAGTCCAATATTTCATCTTTTAATACTTCAATACATAAATAATAAAATATTATATAGACCTTTCAAAAAACAACTAAAAAGGAGTGAGTACTAAGTGGCGAATTTGGTGTGAGAAAAGAAAGCCTTCTCTAACTTCTACGGAGTAAATTATTTGTGAATGTGCATGTGTGTATATATTCAAATATAAATCTCTATGAAAATTTTATAAACTTCATTATAATTTTATAAATACATTACATGCAACAATCCAATTATAAAATATATAGAAACTTTATATCTGAAATGCTCTTTAAAGCACTTCAGTGTTCTTAAATGGTTTGTTTTTCTCACAATGAAAATTTAAATTAAAAATATATGTCATATAACCTTTTAATAATACACAACATTTGAGCTTTATTTATAGGACTTCCTGGTTGAGTCAAGCTTCTGTATTGTATAATTATGGTTAATTTTCTATCATTCATCTTATTTTATTTAATTTCACCTTCTAATATCTACCTTCTTTGTCTCTTGATGGCATAATACATATTAAATCAATGATTAATTGCATGGATGAGGGATACAGATTATGTAATCTACCTAATTTAAAATCTAAAGACCAAAAGTGGTTTCAGTATGAATATTTCAAGATAAATTTAGGTAGGACACAGCGCAGTGCTTAGTAATCACTGCAGAATGCCTTGTTTTCTTAAGCACTCTACACTATAATTGGTAAATTCTGATAATACATTTATATATCTTAAATCAAAGTATTAAAATAATTCCATTAATGTTTTAAGCAAGAACTAAATTAATAAGAAATTCGGTAATTGAAATTACTATAGAGACAATTGAGTTGCAAAGCTTTTTGGCAGATGCTGTCTTGATTATATTTCTGTATTTGTCAATTCATGATGTGCTTGTTCAACACTTTTTCCTTATAAACATTAGCTAATATGTGCTAATTTATTTGGTATATAAATTCATAAAGTGTGTAATTTTCACTTCATGCCCTTCCATGAAGGTAATTATGTAATGAGAAATGTGGCCTACTCTAAAATTAAGTTATCTAAACAAGCTTGCTAAGTTAGCTAACTCCAGGTGTTAGATAGTAACTTTTGTATAATTAAAATTAACTCTCAGAATAGGAGTGTTTCTATTACCCATGATGGCTTATGGTACAGTGATGCATAAGAATGAGTGAAAGTGACCACATGAAAAATACTCCAGGAGATAATAATACCACAGTAGAATGCAGAGCACACTGTGCTAAAGATCCTCCATTATTCTCCCTAAGTCTACAGGGTTCCCCTAGGTCTAATGATGCTTTAGGCATGGCAGGAGGCTATATATGTTAGCCAGATTTTCTTCTATTGTCATGCCTAATAAATCCTTGACCCTATATGCAGTTGAGTTTGGTGCACCCTGGACAAAACCCTGGCATCTTCAGCCCTAATTTGGTCTTTCTTCTCAATGTGTAATGCTAACTGAGAACCTGATTTCCATACAAGGTGGAGTGGGTGACTCAACCTGGAAAAAGGACAAAGATTATTTAACTGAAATCAGAGAAGAACAAGATAATGAGACTAACATAATGATCCAAATGCAGGAACACCTTGGATCTTTGATATGTTGGCCACTGATGCTTCAGGCACCATACAGTAATATTGTATAGTAAGAACATATTTCTATTACTATCAGTGGAATCCACTTCCTAAACAACATGCCTCTGGAAACTGTGAACTTTAATAATGTTGATAGTTGTAAAAGAGCTTCAGGCCTTTTTTTCACAGGGTTGCTATGTTTTGACTGGAAGGCAATCAACAACAATACATCACTTTATTATCTTCAGGAGAAAGATAAGTACCCTCTTTTCATGCAATTTGGTCTCAGAAAATCTATTAGAGGGTCATAGAGGAAACAGTTCGGATTGAACAGCACTATGTTAGATTATTTGTGTGCAGTTGATTTTATTAGATGAGCTCTGGTGGTAGAGTTTTTGATATAGTGTATCTATATTGTAATTCTCATAAGAAAGTTGAGTCTCTGGCTGTTTGAATCTACTAGTCGCTTGATGGGAGCTGTCTAATTCCATTAAGTTTAAAAGCCTTGAAAATACAAGAAAATGTAACTATGAATTGGAGTGACTCAACAGCAGTAATTTTATTGTTATCTTAAGGATGATTTAATTTATATGGAGATGTTTCTTTTTAAATGCATAAAAAGATTAATATTTCTTGAATACTAGCACAGACATTGTATTTAAAAATCAGTGTTAACTGTGTTTGGTGATAACATTGTTCTAAGTGGCCCAGCACTTGTCTGTCAGTTTACTATACTGAGAGGAATTTGTGTTATTGTACTACTGAAAGTTGGCACTGGTGTATCAAATACCATAAGGTTTATCCACGGTAGATGGGGTTTGTCAGAGCTCTCAGATTAAGACAAAGAGCAGGTTTGACAACTGCTTCTTAAATAGCAAAACTATGAACACTAGAGGACAAAGGTTAGTTATAGTAGTGTAGTTGTAGAACCAAGATTGGAAGTGAGTTGAAATGAGGAAAAACAATAATAAACATTATTTCATAACTGGAATATGGAATGCACATAGCTTAAATATTGTTGTTGTTGTTGTTGTTGCTATATGCCATCGAGTCACTTGCGACTCAAAGCGACCCTATGTACAACAGCCCTAAGCTCTGCTCTGTTCTGTGCCAATTGCACTGTCTCTGACACTCTCATTCTAATTAACACAGTCACTAAATTAATCCACATCATAGAGGGCCTTCCGCTCCTGAGCTGTCCCTCCAAGCTCCCAAACATGATGTCCTTCTCCAAGGACCTGTCTCTCCTTACAACATGTCCATAGTATGTTACACTAAGCCTCAGAATCCTTGCCTCCAAGCAGCCACCAGGTTTGATCCTTTCCAGGATGAATCTGTTTTCCTAGCAGTCCATGGTATTCTCAATACTCTTCTCCAGCACCACAGCTCAAAGGCATCAATTCTGCTATCCTCCTAGGTCCAACTCTCTGATGCATAACAAGTGATAGCAAAGACCACAGCCTGTATCAGACACACCTTGGTCTCTAGAGAGACACGATTATTCTGCAGTACTTTGGAGAGGTCCATAACAGCAGACTTTCCCATGGCAATGCGCCTTTTAATTTCCGGGCTATCTATATTTGCTCCCACCCCAAAGAAAGGTAACCCAACTGAGTGCGGAAAATACAGAATAATATTGATTTCACATGCAAGCAAGATTCTACTGAAGATTATCCAAAAATGACTGGAACAGTACATCAGCAGAGAGCTGCCAGAAGTCCAGGCTGGGTTTAGAAGGGGTCGTGGTACTAGGGATATTGTAGCCGATGTTAGATGAATCTTAGCTGAAAGCAGAGAATACCAGAAGAATGTCTATCTGTGTTTCATTGATTATGCAAAGGCATTTGACTGCATGGATCATAACAAACTGTGGCTGACTCTGAGAAGAATGAGAATCCCAGAACATTTTATCGTGGTAATGCAAAACCTATACTTGGACCAAGAGGCACTCGTCAGAACATAGCAGGGTAACACAAATGGTGCAAAACTGGGAAGGGTGTACACCAGGGATGTGTCCTATCTTCATACCTTTTCAACCTGTATGCAGAGCAGATTATCCGAGAGGCTGGGCTCTATGAGGACATGCGTGGTGTTAGGATTGGTGGAAGATCTATCAACAATCTGCGTTAAGCAGATGACACAACTTTGCTCATTGAAACTGAGGAGGACCTCATGCACTTACTGCAGAGGGTAAAGGACTGCAGCCTTCAATATAGACTGAGGCTCAATGTCAAGAAGACAAAGATTCTCACCACTGGACCAATCAGTAGCATCAGGATGGATGGCAAAGAGATTGAGATTGTTCACAGCTTCAGTTTGCTTGGCTCCGCAGTCAACACTCTTGGCAACAGCAGCCAGGAAACCAAAAAAAGTATTGCAATGGGAAAAACTGCTGTTAGGGACCTCTCTATAGCACTAAAGAGCAACGGTGTCTCTTTGGAGATGAAGGTGTGCCTGATACAGGCCATGGTCTTTGCAATCACTTCTTATGCATCAGAGAGCTGGACAATGACTAGGGAGGACAGAAGGAGAATTGACGCCTTTGAGCTCTGGTGCTGGAGAAGAGTATTGACTGCCAAAAAAACAAACAGTTTCATCCTGTTGTTGTTATGTCATGAGCTGTCGAGTCACTTGCGACTCATAGCAACCCTATATACAACAGCCCTAAACTCTGCTCTGTCCTGTGCCAATAGCACTGTCTCTGATACTCCCATCCTGATTATCCCAGTCACTGAATCAATACACTTCATAGAGGGCCTTCCCTCCTGTGCTGTCCCTCCACCTTCCCAACCATGATGTCCTTCTCCAAGGACCGGTCTCTCCTCACAACATGTCCAAAATATGTTAGACGGAGCCTCCGAATCCTTGCCTCCAAGGGACCACCCAGTTTAACCCTTTCCAAGACAAATCTGTTTGTTTTCCTAGCAGTCCATGGTATTCTCAATACTTTTCTCCAGCACCACAGCTCAAGGCATCAATTCTCCTTCTATCGTCCTTGGTCATTGTCCAACTCTCTGATACATAACAAGTGATTGCAAAGACCATGGCCAGTATGATGCACCTTAGTCTCCAGGGAGACACCATTGCTCTTCAGTACTTTGAAGAGGTCCCTAACAGCAGACTTTCCCGTGGCAATGCACTTTTTAATTTCCTGGCTGCTGGTGCCAAGACTGTTGACTGTGGAACTAAGCAGACTAAAGTTGTGAATAAGCTCAATCTCTTTACCATCCATCCTCATGCTGTCAATTGGTCCAGTGGTGAGAATCTTTGTCTTCTTGACATTGAGCCTCAATCCATATGGAAGGCTGCAGTCCTTGACCCTCTGCAGCAGGTGCTTCGGGTCCTCTTCTTTTTCAGCAAGCAGGGTTATGTAATCTGCATAACACAGACTGTTGATAAATCATCCACCAATCTTGACCCCACATTTCTCCACATAGAGCCCAGCCTCCTGGATAATCTGTTCTGCATATAGGTTGAAAAGGTATGGAGATAGGATGCATCCCTGGCGTACACCCTACCCAATTTTATACCATGCAGTTTTCTCTTGCTCTGTTCTGACGACTGCCTCCTGGTCCAAGTATAGGTTTCACATTAGAATGATCAAGAGTTCTGGGACTCCCATTCTTCTCAGAGTCAGCCATAGATTGTTATGATCTACACGGTCAAATGCCTTTGCATAGTCAATGAAACACAGATAGACACTCTTCTGGCATTCTCTGCTTTCAGCTAAGGTCCATCTAACATCAGCTACAATATCCCTAGTACCACCCCTTCTAAACCCAGCCTGGACTTCTGGTAGTTCTCTGCTGATGTGCTGTCCCAGTCATTTTTGGATAATCTTCAGTAAAATCTTGCTTGGATGTGAAATCGTTGAGATTGTCTGTAGTTTCCACACTCTGTTTGGTCACCTTTCTTTGGGAGAGCAACAGATATAGATCTCTTCCAGTCAGTTGGCCAAGTTGTTGTTCTCCAGATTTCTTGGCACAACTTGGTGAGCACATCCAGGACAGCATCTGTTAGCTGAAATATGTCAATTAGTATGGCATCTATGCCTGGAGCCTTATTTTTGGCCATTTCCTTCAAAGCAGCCTGAACTTCTTCTTTCATCGCCATAGGCTCTTGCTCATATGTTGTTTCATGAAATTCTTCTGTGTCTTCCTAGAGAGGGTTAAACTAAGCTACTCCTTGGAGGCAAGGATTCTGGGGCTTCGTCTGACATACTTAGGACATGTTGTAAGGAGAGACAGGTTTTTGGAGAAGGACGTCAATCTGTGTAGAGGAGAGGGACAGCGCAGGAGGGGAACACCCTCTATGAGGTGTATTGATTCAGTGACTGGGATAATCGGGATCGGTTTGTCAAAGGTAATGCAATTGGCACAGGGTAGAGCAGGGTTTAGGCCTGTTGTACATAGGGTCGCTATGAGTCACAAAGGACTCGACGGCATATAACAACAACAACAACAACAACTGGAGTCAAGAGTGTTGACTGTGGAGCCAAGCAAACTAAAGCTGTGAACAATCTCAATCTCTTCACCATCCATCCTGATGCTGCCAATTGGTCCAGTGGTG
>NW_006399786.1:15614592-15626083 GCF_000299155.1 Elephantulus edwardii | reverse complement strand
ACTAAAGCTGTGAACAATCTCAATCTCTTCACCATCCATCCTGATGCTGCCAATTGGTCCAGTGGTGAGAATCTTTGTCTTCTTGGCATTGAGCCTCAATCCATATTGGAGGCTGCCATCCTTGACCCTCTGCAGCAAGCACTTCAGGTCTTTCTCAGTTTCAGCAAGCAGGGCTGTGCTTGAATATTAGAAAACTGAAAATTGTTAAAAATTAAATGGAACATAAGAATATTGAAATTCTAAGCAATAGTGAGATGAGCTTTGGCCACTTTGAATTAAATAGGGTATACTAGGCAGGGCAAGAAATCAGAATAAGAATGGTGGTATGATCCTAGCGTCAATTTTCAAGGTCTATCTTGAAATACTGCATTGTGAGTGATAAGATAATATCCATACGCATATAAGGAAGACCACTTAACATGATTATTATTAAAATATATACTCCTATATATGGAGCCAAAGAAGAAGAAATTGAGAATTTTTATAATTTAAGATCAGATGAGTTGTGGGATGGTATCAAGAACATCATCCATGAAGAAAGCAAAAGGTCATTAAATAAACAGGGGAGAAGGAAAAAAAGAAAATGGATGTCAGAAGAGACTCTAAAAATTGCACTGGAGATTCAAGAAGCCAAAACAAAAGAAAAACATGCCAAAACAAAAGAGTTAAACAGAAGATTTCAAAGGGCAGCTCTGTGGACACAGCAAAGTAATACAAGTAGTTGTATCAAAGTATTGCACGTCTAAGATGGACCAAGCATGCAATCAAAATAGCAACCCTATAAACAATGACCTGCACACTTTTTTTATACTATGTACCGAATATGACTTGTGTTTGGGGAGAACATTTTCTAAGTAGCAAGGCACCTGTCTGTCAGTTTGCTGTACTCAGATAAATTTGGGTTGCTGTAATAATTAGTGTAGAACAAGCACATCATGAATTGATAAATATAGAAAAATAATCAAGACAACCTATGCCAAAAGAAGCTTTGCACTGAATTATTTCTATATTAATAGTGATTCTCAAATTTATTTCTAATTTAATTCTTGCCTAAAATACTAATTATTTCAATACTTTAAGACTAAGAAATATACTATCATTTAGAGACTATATATGTTAATTAAGTTTACTTCTATTGTCATGCCTTATAAATCATTTTACCCTTAGTTTCTCTTTGGAAAAGGATATGATACTGGGAAGGATTGAGGGTCGGCAAAGGAGAAGAACATTGTGGATCGATACTGTGACGGCCACATTGGGCTCTTGTGCATCAGGAATCGTGAAGATAGTGAGGATAGAATAGGATTCAGATCTTTTGTTCACAGGGTAGTTAAGAATAACTATTTTTTTACTTGATGACACCTAACAACAAGAAGACTATAGGCATTTGATGACTTGAACTTATATACAAACCATACTTAACTGTTTCAATGTACACAAATATTTCTTTTTTAAGTATGTTGTTGTTATGTGCCGTAGAGTCGCTTGCGACTCATAGCGACCCTATGTACAACAGCCCTAAACTCTGCTATGTTCTGTGCCAATCACACTGTCTCTGACACTCCCATCCTGATTATCCTAGTCACTGAATCAGTCCATCTCATAGAGGGCCTTCCCTCCTGTGCTGTCCCTCCACCCTCCCAAGCATGATGTCCTTCTACAAGGACTGGCTTTCCTTACAATATATCCAAAGTATGTTAGATGGAGCCTCAGAATCCTTGCCTCCAAGGAGCCACCTGGTTTAACCCTTTACAGGACAAATCTGTTTGTTTTCCTGGCAGTCCATGGTATTCTCAATACTCTTCTCCAGCACCACAGCTCAAAGGCATCATTTCTCCTTCTATCCTCCTTGGTCATTGTCCAACTCTCTAATGCATAACAAGTGATTGCGAAGACCACGGTCTGTATCAGATGCACCTTAGTCCCCAGAGAGACACCATTGCTTTTCAGTACTTTGGAGAGGTCCCTAACAGCAGACATTCCCATGGCAGTGTGCCTTTTAATTTCCTGGCTACTGGTGCCAAGAGTGTTGACTGTGGAGCCAAGCAAACTAAATATAGGTGTTGATAAATCTCATGTTATTTGGTGACTCTCTGTATACTAAAAGAGGATTCCTTTGTCTAAGGCTAGTGGAAAACTGTTATTTTATTCTAAATTAACTGTTTTACTTTTCTTGTCATGGAATGACTGTGAACCAGCTCTTACTCATGTTCTTAGAGGCCATTGGGTCATGTAAAACTCAATGCAGTCCTGTGTACAACATATCTGGACCCTATTCTCTTCTCAGGCTATTGTAACCATCTCTGAAATACTTGAGCCCATTGCTCTAGTTACTGATAAATCTATCTGGTTGAAGGTCTTCTTAACTTTCACTAGCTCTCCACTGGAGCAAGGATAGCCTCGGGGCAAGAAACTGTGCTGCAATCCTGAAGGTACATGGTTCTAGGCCTCTAGCTGCTTCAAGGGAGAAGGATGGGCAATCTCCTCCTGTGTGATTAACTGCTTCTGAAAACCTGACAATGAGTCAGCTATGAGTTGGTACTGACTCAACAGTACACAACAACCACCACAACAACAGTGGTAAGTTAGCTGTACAACAATCCTAAAGACACACAGTTTAAATTCCTCACCTCCGCCTTGAGAAAAGGATGGGTAATCTCCTCTCATGCTATTTATTGCGTATAAAAACCTGCTGAAATGTCAGTTATGAGTACGTTTGTACTTAACACCTCACAGCAATAATGACGACACTACCACCACCAGTGAAAAACATCAATTCTATGTCTGTAATCCTTATGCAGTGATTGCCCAGCTTTCAGGGCATAATAAGTGATTAAAAGACTATATCCTGAATCAGGTGCATCTTAGTCCTTAAACTGACATAATTGCTCCTCAATAACTTAGAGGTCACTGACTGTAAACATTTTCCAATGCAATATATCTACTAATCTTCTGACTGTTATATCAGAACTGTTGATTTTGGAAGCAAAATGAACTAATTAAACATTTCAATCTTTTCTTTATCTATCATTCTATTGCTTCTTGTCCCAGTAGTGAAGACTTTTGTTTCCCTGATTTTGAGATGTGATCCCTATTAAAGGTTGAATTCTTTGATCTTCTGCAGCAAGGGCTTCAAGTTCTCCCTTGCAGCAAGCAAGCTTGTGTCTTCTGCATAACAATGGTTATTGATGAAATTCCTCTGACGCCACATTCTTCTTCATAACGTTTAGCTTCACAAAATATTTGCTCAGCATACAGATAGAATAGGCATGGAGGGAGAATAACATTCTGAGGTACACTTTTCTTCATTTCAAAGCCATGAAGCACCCTTTCCTCTAAACAAACAAAGTATCTTGGCCTAGTAATAAGTTGCACATGACCACAATTTATGTCCCTGGGGTTCCCATTCTTCTCAATGTTAGTCATGCTGTTGTTGTTATGTGCCATAGAGTCACTTGCGACTCACAGAAGCACTATGTACAATAGCCCTAAACCCTGCTCTATCCTGTGCCAATCACACTGCCTCTGATACACTCATCCCGATTACCCCAGTCACTGAATCAATCCAGCTCATAGAGGGTCTTCCCCTCTTGTGCAGTCCCTCCACCCTACCAAGCATAATGTCCCTCTCCAAGGGCTGGTCCCTCCTTACAACATGTCCAAAATATGTCAGACAAAGCCCCAGAAGCCTTGCCTCCAAGAGCAGCCAAGTTTAACCCCCTGCAGGGTGAATCTGTTTATTTTCCTAGCAATCCATGGTACATTTGATACTCTTCTCCAGCACTGCAGCTCAAAGGCACCAATTCTCCTTCTGTCCTTCCTAGTCATTGTTCAATTCTCTGATGCATAAAAAGTGATTGCAAAGACCATGGCCTGTATCAGACGCACCTTAGTCTCCAGAGAGACTCAATTGCTCTTCAGTACTTTGGAGAGGTCCCTAACAGCAGACATTCCCATCGCAATACATCTTTTAATTTCCTTGTGCTGGTGCCAAGAGTGTTGACTGTGGAACTAAGCAGACTAAACTTGTGAATAAGCTCAATCTCTTCACCATCCATCCTGATGCTGCCTATTGGTCCAGGGGTGAAAATCTTTGTCTTCTTGATATTGAGCCTCAATCCATATTTAAGGCTGCAGTCCTTGACCCTCTGCAGCAAGTGCATGAGGTCCTCTTCTGTTTCAGAAAGCAGAGTTGTGTCATCTGCATAACACAGATTGTTGATAGATCTTCCACCAATCCTGAAACCACACTTCTCCTCATACAGCCCAGCCTCCTGGATAACCTGTTCTGCATACAGGTTGAAAAGGTATGGAGATAGGACAAATCCCTGTCATACACCCTTCCCAATTTTGAATCATGCTCTGTTTCCTTGCTCTGTTCTAATGACTGCCTCTCGTTCAAAGTACAGGCTTCACATTAGCACGATCAAGTGTTCTGGTATTCCCATTCTTCTCAGAGTCAGCCACAGTTTGTTATGATCCATACAGTCAAACGCCTTTGCGTATTCAACGAACATAGACATACATTCCTCTGGTATTCCCTGCTTTTAGCTAAAATCAATCTAACATCAGCTACAATATCCCTAGTACCACAACTGCTTCGAAACCCAGCCTGGACTTCTGGCAGTTCTCTGCTGATGTAATGTTCCTTTCATTTTTGGATAATCTTGCTTTCATGTGAAATCAATGATATTGTTCCATACTTTCCACTCTCAGCTGGGTCACCCTTCTTTGGAATGGGAACAAATAAAGATCTCTTCCAGTCAGTGGGATAAGTGGTTGTTCTCCAGATTACTTGGTACAACTTGGAGAGCACATCCAGGGCAGCATCTGTTAGCTGAAATATGTCAATTGGTATACCATCTATTCCTGGGGCCCTTTTTATTGCTATTTCCTTCAAAGCAGCTTGAACTCCTTCCTTCATCACCATAGGCTCTAGCTCAAATGTTATTTCATCGTAATATTTTGCTTTGTTATCTGTGCTGCCTTTTGGAATCTTCTTTCAACTCTTTATTATCTTGAATTCTTCCTTGTGCTTTGGCTTCTCTGCATTCCAGAGAAATATTTAGAGTTTCTTCTGACATCAGTTATGGGCTTTTCTTCCTTCTCTGTCTTCTTAATAACAGTTTGCACTCTTCCTGAAATCATACCTTTGACATCCTCCAACAACTCATTTGGTCTTTGCTCCTTAGTGTTCAAGGCCTCAATCCCGTTCCTGAGATGGTTCTGAAATTCAGGTGGGATAAACTAAAGGTCATATTTTGGTTCCTGTGGATTCAGTTTAATTTTCCTCACCTTCATCTTGAACTTGCATATGAGTAGTTGGTGGTCTGTTCCACTGTCAGCTCCTGGCCTAGTTTTCTCAGCTGATGTTGAGCTTCTCCAGCATTTTTTTTTCTGCAGATGTAATCAATCTGATTCCTATGCACACCATCTGGTGAAATCCATATGTATAACCTGCATTTATGTTTCTTACAAAATGTACTTAAAATGAATAACTCATTGGTTGTGCAAAATTCAATCATTCTATCTCTGGCTTAATTTCTTTCACCAAGTCTATGTTTTCTAACTACATATTCTTCTTCTCTGTTCCCAACTTTTGCATTTCAGTCATAGCTTGTTATAAATTACACTGTCAATTGACTTTTCTTTTTTAAATCATTGCTCCTGAACACTACTTAGTATTCCATCATGTGACTATAACACGATTTCTCGATACAGTCACTTGTTGATGAATATTTGGGAAGCTTCAATTTTCTTGCTATTGAGAATAATATTGATTTTACATCAGTGTCCAAATCTCTATTTGTCTCTCAGTATGTTTTCCTTGGAGTATATTTCTAGCAGTGAAATAGCCTATGATATTTAGAAATGTTGAGCATTTTGAGGAAATGCCAAATTACCTTCCAAAGTGAATCTACCATTTTACAATCCCACCAACAGTGTATAAGAGTTCCAATCTCTCCACATCCTCTCCAGCATGGGAGAGGCAAACATTGTTTGCCTTCCTGTTAAACTTTGCCACTGCTACTGGGGTGATATGGTATCTTGTTGTGTTTTTGATGTGCATGTCCCTTATTGGCAGTGATTTTTAGCATTTCTGTATGTATCTGTTGGCCATCAAAATGTCTTCCTTTGTGAAAAGTCTTTCCATGTCTCCTGCCCATTTTTTAATTGGATTATCAGTTTTTTCCTTGTGGAAAATCCTTCTGTAAACTTTTGTTAAGATATGTCATTTTTTCAGGTGTCATTCCCAAATGTTCCTCCCACCCCAAGCAGTGGGTTTCTTTTCAGCCTTTTGGAAAAAGTTTTGTTTGTGTATTTCTGGCTGTAGGTCCGCCTGATACAGGCCATGGGTTTTGCAATCAATTGTTATGCATCAGAGAGTTGGACAATGACTATGGAGGTCAGAAGGAGAATTGACGCCTTTGAGCTGTGGTGCTGGAGAAGAGTATTGAATGTACCATGGACTGCCAAGAAAACAAACAGATTCATCGTAGAGAGGATTAAACTAGGCTGCTTCTTGGAGGCAAGGATTCTGGGGCTTCGTCTGACATACTTTGGACATGTTGTAAGGAGAGACAGGTCTTTGGAGAGTGATATCATGCTGGGTAGAGTAGAGGGACAGCGCAGGAGGGGAAGACGCTCTATGAGGTGGATTGATTCAGTGACTGGGGTAATCGGGATGGGTGTGTCAGAGGCAATGAGATTGGCACAGAATAGAGCACGGTTTAGGGCTGTTGTACATAAGGTCGCTATGAGTCGCAAACGACTCGATGGCACATAACAACAACAACAACATTTATATCATAGGCTAGAATTTCTAAATTTCATCTCATTTTTTCCCCCTCATGAACTTTTGTTTTGGCCTTTACTCCTAGGTATCTAATCCACTTCATTTTGACTTTGTGTATGATGTGAGATGTAGATCCTGCTTCAGCTTTCTGCAAGTAGAAGCCCAATTTTGCCAACATCTTTTGTTGAAGAGGTTGTCATTCCACCATTTGATAGATTTTGTTTGCTTGTTGAATACCAGTTGACCATAGGTAGATGTGTTAATTTCTGAGTTGTTTATTTTATTCCATTTTTGCATGTATCTCTCATTGTACCAGTACCATAATGTTTTGATCATTACAGCTGTGTAGTAGGTTTTAAGATTAGGAAGTGCTATGCCTCCCACTTCATTTCTATTTTTCATAAGTGTTTTGCTTATCTGAGGTTTCTTTCTTTTCCAAATGAACTTGCCATTTATTTTAATTTCTTTGAAAAAATATAAATATATAATAAAAGATTACAAAAAGGAGAATGAAAAAATGTATCAGTACATTTGAATAAACGTAATGAAATGCCCAAGTTATTTTAAAGAATTAATGCAGCAAAGTATATTTAAGAAGAAATAGATAACCTGGGACCCCTATATTCACTTAAGCAGTTGAATTTGTGGTTTTGAAACTTCAAACAAGGTATATTAGGTCCTGATGAGTTTATAGGCCTTCTTGGCTTGATTTGTGAACTCTAGCAAAAGAAATATAGATATACCCTGTAAACTATTCCAGAAAAAGTGAAGATGAGGAAGTATTCCCAAAACCATTCCATGAGTGCTACTACCCAGATATCAAATCCAGAGAAGCCATTACAAAGACAAAACAAAAATCAACAATATCCCACACAAAAATATATGTAAGAACATCTTGATAATATGAGAAAATGTAATTTGATGTGTAAAAATAATAATGCACCACTGTCAATGTTTTACTTTCTTAAGAATTCACTATTTTGTCTACATTTAAAAATAAATCATGACATCCTTTTTCAGATAAAAACCACATTATAATCTCAATGACTATCAGGGAAAAATCCAAAATGCATTTTTTATTAGAAAAGTCAGCAAACATACAATGTAAATAGTAGTTTATTTTTGTAAAAGTATAAGTATTATATATAATTTAGACAAATGGAAAGCTTTAACCTAAATAAAGAACAAGGTATGGCGGTCCACTGCCACTGCTTCTAGCTATTGTTTTATCAGAGTTTCTAAGCCAGAGTAATATGGGGGGAAAATTACATTCAGGTTTGAGAAGAAGTATTGAAATTGTTTCCAGTCTCTGAATACATTTTTTTTTAACTTCAGAGAACATTCTATGGATTAGAAATAAAAGTCAATTGAACGATGAAATAAATTTAACATAGATTCATGTAAAATTATCAATATGCAAAACTCAATTGCTTTTCACTATACTAGTAATGAAATTGAGAAGTTGAAATGAAAAAATAGAATCATAATAAAAGATGTAAGATATTAGGGATAAATCTGACAAAACTTTGAAAGATCTGTACAATCCATATTATTATAACATTATAGAAATAAATTAGAGGTGAAACCTAAAATAATAAGTATGTCATTTTATAGATCACAAGATCCAATTTGGTAAACTGTTAAAGTTTATGACAAGGGTTATACATTTAATTTGATTGCAATCAAACTCTCAACAGGCTTTATTTTATATTTTAGAAAATTACAAACTATAAATATTCATATGGTAAGGAAATAATCATGGTATACCTAAAAGAGCTTTGATAAAGAACAAAATAGGTAGACTTAGAGGACATTAAATTCTTTTAATTTTAACAATATCAAAGTAGTACTATTTTGCAACAAGAAAGAAAATTAGATAAATAGACCACAGTATAGTATCAATACATACTACCTTTACTTATATGTGAAATTTGTTTTAAACAAAACTGCAATACTAGTTAAATGTAGAAAGATAGGAAACAATGAATAATGAAGGGAGATATAATAATAAACTTCAATTCATAATTGGTACTTTATACAATCTGTAAGTAAAAAAATCATAAAATGTAAAAATATTGAAATGAACTTGCAGAACATATAGAAATTCTTTGAGATTTTTAAATATTTAAATATTCTTACATATGACATTAATGACACATTCAGTGTCCAATTTGCAAATTGGATTTCAAAAGATACTATTAAGATAACTTTCAAGAGAAAGTAACTATATATTATATTTCTTGTTAAATATCTAAGTCTAGAGTAATGTTAAACATCTATGTCTAGAGAACTATATTTGAGAGTATGAAAAATTCTCAAAACTCAGTAACAATAATAAGATACACGGCCCTGTTAAAATGACCAACATACTTAAATATTTTATTCCAGTAGACACATTAAAAATAATCAAGTTCATGTAAATATATTCAACCCATTTATTATTCCAATATTAAGTGAAATTCATTACATTTGTATCATTACTACTCATAGTGATCCTACAGAACAGAGTAGTTCTATACCTGAGCCCCAAAAGGGTTTCAAAAAGTATACATCTTTAAGAAAGCTGAATACTACATCTTTTTTCTGCAGAGTTGCCAGTACACTAGAATTTCTCATTTTCCAGTTAGCAGCTGAAAGCTTTAGCCAATGTGTCACCAAGTTTCTATCAATCTATCATTAAAAGAAAACAGAACTCACTGTCATAAATTCTAACCCACAGCTACCCTCCATTGACAGTTCTAACATTTCAAATATTCAAGGGCAAGGACTACCTATCTTTCACTGTCAAGGAGCAACTGTTGGGTTTAAACCATTGACCTTAAGGTTACTGCTGCAACCTGACTTCAGAGCTATGTATGTATTGCCACTATCCAGCCTTTTATGATTGTTGTTGTGGTGGTGGTTATTAAGTACTATCAACTTAAGTATGACTCATAGAAACTCTATGAACAGCTTTAAACCCTGACCTATCTTACGCCATACTCCCCACTTCTAACATTCTTGAGCCCGTAGAAGCACTGTGTCAATGACGGTTTTCCTCTTTCATGAACATTCCACCTTTCCAATCATAACGTCCCTTTCCAAAGAATAATTGTTCCTAATGACATGCCCAACTTATATGAGATACAGGTTTGTCTTGGTGGTTTTTTGTTTGTTTTCTTTTCAAAACTAACCCCTTCTGATATCATGCCACAAAAAAATATGAAAGGAAGTTTCACTATCCTTGCCTCTAAGAGCAACTTGGCCGTATATTATCTAAGACTTTTTGGTTTTTACGGCAGACAATGGAATGTTGTTGTTGTTAAGTGTCGTTGAGTCGTAGGTGACTCATAGTGATCCTATGAATGAAAGTCCTGGACACCTATATCATTTTCATCCTTTCTCCAGGTTCATAGAGTTTCCAGAGGCAAGCTATTGTGGAAGTGGATGCCACTCCTGCTTCCAAGCTTGTTTGAATTGGGGAGCTTCCATCAAACATTGTCCACCATGGGTAGCCATTCTTGCATTTGACTCATTAGTGTCACAGTGTTCGGCTTCACAGCAACCACGAGTTACCTCTGTACTGTTTTCCAGGTATCACAATTCAAAAGCATAGTGTCTTTTTTGGCCAACCTTATTCCTTGTCCTGCTTTCAGATGTATAGAAGTAATTGAGAAGACCATGGCTTGAATCAGGTGCACCTTAGACTTTAACAGCCTTGCTCTTTAGCACTTTGGAGAGGCCTTTGACAACACATTTCCCTAGTGCAACTCATCCAGATGGAGCTAGATAATTTCAAAGTGCCAATCTATCCATTCAAATCTGAGAGTTTAGCAAATCTCGTATCCTGAAAATTATCTTTAAATGTACATACTATAAAATATATCAGGATAGCAATTTAATTTTGTAAAATTAAAATTGTTAACACTTTTAAACACAATTTAAACATTAACAGGGTTAATGCTTAAAGTTATTCAGAACATAGTCTCTGAACTATAATAATATCAAAATAGAAATCAAAAATTGAAATTTTCAGTGAAGTCCAATATTATGGCAACTACTATTCTACTAAACATGTTATACTTCAAAGAGGAAGTCTAATATGATTTTAATTGCATTATATTGAAATGAAAATAAAATATTTAAAATTGTGGAAAAAATACAGAGAGAAAAAAAGTATAATAAATTCCTACCTTAGAAAAGAAATATTAGGTTAAATCAATAATCAAATGTCTTCACTCAATAAACTAAAATGATAATCTTGAAAATAAATAAAAGCAAGCACATATAAGGGAATGATAAATATAAGAAACTGATTATATTTAAAATAGAAAAGTTAGAGAAGTAAAGAAAACAAAGATCTATTTATCTAAATAATATGAATACATTTTAAAGAGTGAAGGAATAGTATATATTACAGTATGCAGAATTTAACAAGGACATCACTGTAGGCATAAAAATATTAATAAGACAACAATAAAAATAACTTTACAAAGATAAATTTGACAACATAAATAAATTAGGCAAATTACTGAAAATGTATAAATTAAATTCATTTAATAGTATGATGACTATAAGCTAGGGTTTGAACTTACTATCAGCTCCACTTAAAAAAAAACAACCCTGAAATTAAAAAGTTTCTTGAAACTAATGACAATGAAAACACCACTTGCCAAAACCTCTGGGAAGCAGCCAAAGCAGTAATCAGAGGTCAAC
>NW_006399786.1:15606511-15611417 GCF_000299155.1 Elephantulus edwardii | reverse complement strand
GACATTCAGATGGTGGAGGAAGAAGAACAAACTGGGGAGGAGGGTAGAGAGAATGGTGCAGCAATGAAGGAATGAAAACCCCAAATCCCTGTATATGTTCATTAAAACTAATTAAATTTAATAATAAAAAAAATCTCCATCCACCTCCTCACTCCCTAACTGTGCCTTTCTCAAATAAATATTACACATCTAAATGTTTTCACATGATGATACTACAGAATGTTTAAGGAAGAATTACAAATTATTCTACTTAATCTCTCCCTGAATATGGAATAAGGAAATGAGTTCCATAAAAAGACTTTACTCATTATCTTTTTATGAAATGTTTAATATATCAATTTTCATTTCTGAATATATAGGATATTTTTCTAGTTTTTATAAATCATGTATGGACTATTGTTATTACTACAAAATTGACACAAAGTGCTTAAGAAGCTTATTGCATAAAATGTCTGATCTGAGATAATTTATTGAAAATATCAAACATTCTAATATAATCTTTTATCATGTGAGGATGCTATGGAATGTCCAAGGAAGTATTCTCACTAGTTCTATTTCATCTCTCCCTAAATATAAAATAAGAGGAAACAAGTTCTAATACAAAGCTTTTATTATTATTATTTTTTCTCTTTCTGAAGATAAAATCTTGAAACACTTGCTGCAGAAAATCAAGGATGGCAGCCTGCAATATGGATTACATCACGACATCAACAAAGCAAATATCCTCAACACTAGGCCAACAGACAACATCATGATAGGTGGAGCAAAGGTTGAAGTTACCAATTATTTCTTCTTGCATTGATCAAAAATCAATACCATTGGTATTAGAAGGCAAGATATCAGAAGAAATGTTAAACTGAGAAAATTTGATGTCAAGTACTAAGTTCCAAGGAGCGATGATGTTTGTTTAAGATTAAGGTACATCTGATTCAACTCATGATCTTTTCAACTGCTTGGTATGAATTGGAAAGTTGAATAATAAGTAAGGTTGGCAGAGAAGTATCAATGTCTTTGAGACGTGGTATTGGAGAAGAGTATAGAGTATACCATAGACTGCCAAGAGAAGAAACAGGTGTGTCTTGGAGAAAGTGCAACCTTGAAGGCAAGGATCATGAAGCTTTATCTCACATAATTTGGACATGTTGTTAGAATGGCCCAGTCCTTGGAAAAGAACATCATGCTTGGAAAGGTTGAGGGTCAGTGTAAGAAAGGAAGACTCTTAGGCAGGTGAATTGAAACACTATAACAATGGGTTCAACTAAATGAGAGATGGAGAAAATGGCACAGGACATAGCAAGGTTAAGATAAGTCAGTTTTTCATAGGGTCACTATGAGTACTTGACTCAAGGCCACCTAGAAATAAGAACAGTAAGAGAATTTAATACATTTATGAAAGAGATCAGGGAGTTATGGTGATTTAGTGATAAGGATTTGTGTTGTCAAGGAAAAATCAAGAGGTTTTGAATACATCAGTTCCTCTATCAAAGAAAGACAGGCTGTCTCCTTTAATAGACTTTGTTTCTTCTGAAAATCTACTGGAGAGACAGCCGTAAGTTTGTTCTGACTTGATGGTACATAACAACAAGAGTGATTACATGAAAGTGATCATTTCCTATGACCAGAGATATTTAAATAAATACTAACATTTTTATTCAAATATAGCGGCAAATCTTCAAATATTTGAAAACAGCATAAGTTGTTTTGAAATCCTATCTTATTAAACTTTATAGAATTTATTTCAAGTATGTCAGTGATTTTTTTCAACAATCTAAATTTAGTACAGCCTATAAAGCTTAAAAGTCAACTCATCTATGGTTTGAACATTAAATAGAGAACGACTCAAAATACATCATTTAAAAATTAATATATTTTTTTAAAATGTTAATATATTTCTCTACTTGTATTTCTGTTAGTGAAGAGTACACTCTATTCTTCATAAATTAAGGTTTGAGTTGATTAATCAGAAATGTTCAGAATGCTATAGCAAGAAATATATAGGAAAAAATTTTTCAATTTCTGTATTTCAAAATTTGTATTACTACAAAAATTCTATGACATTATTGGGTGATATGATGAAGTAAAGTAAAATAAGTGCTGGTTATCTTCTCTATCCTTTCTTATTGTACTTACTTTCTAAAAGGCTACTCTTTTAGGAATATAAGTAAGTTTTAATTCTGTATTTTGCACCTTTCATATTTTTTCACATTAGTAAACATTTCTTTACAAGGGAATTTATCTGCTATACTTTAAGTGAAAATATAAAACCACAAAATGTGCAAGTTAACTAAGATAGTGTAGAAAGGTCCTCGCCCCCTCCCCGCCCCCCCCAGTGATCTACTGTTTTTGTAGCCCATAGGGGATTGTGTTGCTAAGCCAAAGACCATATCGATCTGGTGGTTAGAATCCAATACTAGCTCTGCAGGAGAAAATTGAGCAATATAGGATCGATAGTCTGGGAACCCTCTGCAGGGTCCGCTGTGAGTTGGTTCTGACTTAATGGTGATGAGTTGCATTAGCAACTCATTGGAGCTCTGGTGACTAATGTGTGCCCTGTCAAGCTGATAAAGAGAGTCGATGGTCCAAATATATCTTCCAGCTTCTCTGAAGTAGAAAATGGTTAGTGGTGTTCTATAAAGATTTATAATTTTGGAAACTGGAAGAAGGGTCACTTTAAGTAGGAACTAATTATCAGGTGATAAAGCTGAGATTTGCATTTTTCTGAATCTCAAATGAAGTGTTGTTGTTGTTGTTATGTGCCATTGAGTCACTTGCGACTCATAGTGACCCTATGTACAACATCTCGAAACCCTGCTCTATCCCGTGCCAATCACACCGTCTCCAAGACACCCATCCTGATTACCCCAGTCACTGAATCAATCCACCTTATAGAGGGCCTTTTCCTCCTGCGCTCTCCCTCCACCCTAACAAGCATGATGTCCCTTTCCAAGGATCGGTCCCTACTTACAACGTGTCCAAAGTATGTTAGATGGAGCCTCAGAATCCTTGCCTCCAAGGAACTGCCTGATTTAACCCTTTCCAAGATGAATCTGTTTGTTTTCCTAGCAGTCCATGGTCCCCTCAATACTCTTCTCCAGCACCAAAGCTCAAAGGCATCAATTCTCCTTCTATCCTCCTTGGTCATTGTCCAACTCTCTGATGCATAACAAGTGATCGCAAAGGCCATGGCCTGTATCAGACGTACCTTAGTCTCCAGAGAGACATCATTGCTCTTAAGTACTTTGGAGAGGTCCCTAACAGCAGACTTTCCCATGACAATAAGCCTTTTAATTTCCTGGCTACTGGTGCCAAGAGTGTTGACTGTGGAACCAAGCAAACTAAAGCTGCTCAATCTCTTCACCATTCATCCTGATGCTGCCAATTGTTCCAGTGGTGAGAATCTTTGTCTTCTTGACATTGAGCCTCAATCCATATTGTAGGCTGCAATCCTTGACCCTCTGCAGCAAGTGCATGAGGTCCTCCTCAGTTTCAGCAAGCAGGGTTGTGTCATCTACATGTTGCATATTGTTGATAGATCTTCTACCAATCCTGATGCCACATTTCTCCTCATAGAGCCCAGCCTCCCAGATAATCTGTTCTACATACAGGTTGAAAAGGTATGGAGACAGGACACATCCCTGGCGTACGCCCTTCCTAATTTTGAACCATGCAGTGTTCCCTTACTCTGTTCTGATGACTGCCTCTTGGTTCAAGTATAGGTTTCTCATTAGCATGATCAAGTGTTCTGGGATTCCCATTCTTCTCAGAGTCAGCCATGGTTTGTTATGATCCACACAGTCAAATGCCTTTGTATAGTCAATGAAACACTGATATACATTCCTCTGGTATTCCCTGCTTTCAGCTAAGATCCATCTAACACTAGCTACAATATCCCTATTACCATGACCCCTTCTAAACCCAGCCCGGACATCTTTCAAATATGTTTTTTAAGATACATAAACACTGCTTATATACATGGATTTCACCTGATGGTATGCATAGGAATCAGGTTAATTCCATATGTGGAAAAAACCACTGGAGAAGCTCAGTATCAGTCATGAAAACTAGGCCAGGAGCTGATTGTGGAACAGACCACCAACTACTCATATGCAAGTTCAAGCTGAATCTGAGGAAAATTAAACCAAGCCCATGGGAACAAAAATATGACTTTGAGTCTATCCCACCTTAATTTCAGAACCATCTCAGGAATAGGTTTGAGGCCTTGAACACTAATGAGCGAAGACCAGGTGAATTGTGGGAGAATATCAAGGGTATTATCCAGGAATAGTACAAATGGTCATTGCAAAGACAGAAGAGAAAGAGAAGACCAAAATGGATGTCAGAAGAGAATCTGAAAATTGCACTGGAGTGCAGAGAAGCCAAAGGACAAGGAAGAATTGAAGATACTAAAGAGTTGAATAGAAGATTTCAAAAGGCAGCACGGGATGACAAAGTAAATATTACAATGAAATGTGAAAGGAGTTGGAGTCAGAAAATCAAAAGGGCCAAACTCACTCAGCATTTCTTAAGCTCAAACCTAGAGGTGCTATAATCAAGAATGCTTTGGGCAGAATATTAAATGATCCAGGAAGTATTAAAAGAAGATGGAAAGAATATGCTGAGTCACTGTATCAAAATGAATTGGCAGACAGAGAAGAATTTCATAAAGCAACATATGAGCAAGAGCCTATGGTGATGAAGGAAGAAGTTCAAGCTGCTTTGAAGGAACTAGCAAAAAATAAAGCCCCAGGAATAGACGGTATCCCGGTTGAGATATTTCAGCTAACAGATGCTGCCCTGGACATGCTCACCTAGTTGTGCCAAGAAATCTGGAGAGCAACCACTTGGCCAACTGACTGGAAGAGATCTATATTTGTTCCCATCCCAAAGAAAGGTGACCCAACAGAGT
>NW_006399786.1:15582083-15606406 GCF_000299155.1 Elephantulus edwardii | reverse complement strand
TATATATATTTTATTAACAATTTTAATAAACATTTACAGAGATTTTTAATTTCCATTTATTCATTGCTGCACTTCTCCCTCCGCCCAGCCCTCCCTCCCCCCGCACCCAGTTGGTTACTCTCTGTGAAAAGTAAAAGAAACACTCCGTCCCTTGTACACAATCCCCCCTGCACCCTTCCCATCACCCCAAGTACATTCTACTATGCAACCTTAATTCTGGACTTTTGATCTAATTTTAGTAACATCATACCATCTTTTTTTCCGCCTTAGCATTGATGATTAACTGCTTCTAACATTGCATCCATTTTTATGAACTATCCTGTCAATTTCTGGAAACTTGTGTTTCATTCCTTCAATATCATCAGCTGTTTATTATACACTGAAGTGTTTGAGACTGGGCTAATTTTGTTACATTGACTTTATTTATCCCTTACTTTCAATTTATTATCTGTTGTTCTGTACCATCGACTTGGAACTGACTCACAGCTGATGTTCCAGTGGGTTTTCAGAGACTGTAAATTACAGAAGAAGAGATTATATGTTGTTTGCTGAAAGAGCAGCCTGTGGATTCTAACCATGTGCCTTCAAGTTGACAGTCCAGTTCCCTACCACTAGGCCTCTTCACATGCAGATCAATAAAATAACACCTGTTTATGATGAATAAGTTATACAACCTCAGTAATGAATACTAACAGTGTATGCATTAGTGAGAAGATGATTATTACTAATTTATAGATTATGAAATAGACACAGCAAAGTTACTCTTAAAGAATGGATTATTATTATTTGTCTTGATAACTAATATTCAATTATTATTTCATAGTATTCTGCTCCCAGGAAACACAGTGAAGTAAATATTACGAGGCTATTCAGAAAAGATGGCATGTATGCTACAGTCAGTGAAATTAAACTACAGCTATAAAAATTAATCATCTGTGATGAGACAACAACAACAAAATGATGAGATGAATAGTTTGGTCAGGGGAGCATCTTAAGCATGTAAGTTTTAAATTAACTAATATCTGAAAGCTGGAAACAATTTGTCAGGAAGTGGAAAATGGCGTATTTTTTTGGTGTGGTAGTAAGCAAAAGGCCTCCCTGGTTATAATGAGATGTAAAATATAGGTTTATGTAGGTTTTTATTTTAGAAATAGAGTGCTATGGAAAATAGCATTAGTTGGTATTTTTGAAATTGCATTTATATTTCATTTTCAAAGAATAATATAACAGTATGTATGGATCTGTTCTCACCTTCTTATGACATTTTTATCACAAAGCGTGAAGGTAGCACCTTATTTTTTTCAAGAATAAGGCATGGTTTTGTCTATCAAGTAACAGTATAACATCTAAGAAAATCAGTGGGCCACGTGGGTCCATTTATACGTGAAGAAAATCAACTGGTGTAGAAGGGTTAAAGGAGAAATCAATTTTGCCCATCTTGTCTAGGTAAGAGCTATGTCATATTTCTAATGTAGCTTGTAAGTACTCTAGAGTTTTATTACACCTTTCATTGCTTTGGCACACTCTTACATGAAAGCTTGAGTCCTATGGTAATAAAGTAACTAAACATGACTGTTTTCTGTGACTTATATTTGAAGACAGAGAAGTTAAATTCGTCTCAGCACAATGAAGTACTGAGTTACTTCACATGCATATAACTGTGTTTCAGAGTATTGATGGATATAAGAACTAGGTAGAGCTGTTGTGCCTCTATACCTGTAGGATACAGAAGATTACTATTCACAAGTGAGTTGTGCTTTAGCATATAAAACTCTCAGAGTGCAAATGATTAAATTAGTCTTAAAATGTGAGTATTTATAATATTTAGTTAGGAAGTATTTGCAGACTCTCATAACATTTACAGAGAATAGAGAAATTATTCCAGTTTATTTGTATGAAGTAGATATAAAGCATGAAGTTTCGGTTGTCTAGTTTGTAAGGAGTTATACTGCTATCCCAAAGGTGTTGCTTCTCTGGTTATTTGAATCTGTTAGTGGTCCCAAGAAAGAAAGATAAACAATCCCTTCCATTGCAATTTATAGACTCAAAAACTCACCATATGGTCAGCTATGGCCTTGGTCCAACTTGCTAACAGTAATATAGTAATTATAAAGAAGTTTGAGATTTCCCTTTAATTTAAGAACAAATCTGGATAACCCTACATTCACGCCTAGGTAAACCATAACTAAGTAACCATTATAATAGATTCATATCATCCAAATGATTATGGTTTTGACATTTCTGTCTATTTTGGTAACCATGCCCATCTTGTCTTTGCTCATAAAACACTGTCATTTAAGCCCTATGACCACGAAGCCTAACCAGTTTCACTATAACCTATCCTACTCATTCATTGCCATCTAGTCAGTCCCAACATGTTTCCTAGATTGTAAATTACAGGCCAGAGATTGTTTTTCGTTCTCCAACAGTGTGACTGGTGGATTCAAACTGCCAGAAAAGCACAGTCTTTGAGTTGCTGAGATTTATACAACCAGATCTCCTTCCATTGTAATTATGTTTCTTAATTCTATAAGGGCAGTTTTATTGTCAAGTATGACTTAAATAAAATGGCAATTATACCAGACTTCATGAATTCTGAGACCCCTTTACACATTTATTTCTTAAAGTTATTTTTAAATATATAACCTCCAGGTATTCTTTACGTGAGCCTAGGAGACTAACCTGACAAATCCACACTAAAAACTCACTTTCTCTAAGCCTTTTGATAACTTCTTCTATAGTATACTAAAGTAGATTTGAGATTCAACCTTAAGGTAGACCACTTCATAATCCATGCTTAAATGAACAATTGACTATGTTATGCTATATCCTCTCATAAAATTTCTGTTGGATCCTTGAAGAAGATTCTGTGTTTAATGGGACCATGTCAATAAACACTTACTGCTTATTTCTGTGTTACTTGAGCCATAATCCCATAATAATTGTTCCCTCACATGTTCTCAATATTTCCATTTGTGCATATTTGAAAAATCAAGCTGTTCTTTTGGAGGATAGTATACTTCTTCTTGAGTCACAGTTTGTGACTCATATTTAGAGTCTCGCTGTAATTTAACTCCAGTTGCAGAATGAGAAGGAAAAATGGACAATGGGGGCATCCAACAATGTTTGGCAAGACATTGCTTCATAGGATTTTAAACAGTGTCTGAAGATCTACTACATTTTCAATCTCAGAGACTCATTAAGAAGAGGTAAGTTAATCTCGTCAGGGGGTGAAAAGGAACTAGTTCTAAATGACAGGATTTATTCAATTGGATTTAAGGGGACAGTGTCCTCTCGTGTCTTGATTATCTTCCCATATGCCCCCATTTTAAGTTTCAAGATAGAATTTATTCTAGGTAAATGTTATAATTTTATTCTAGATAAATGTTCTAATTTATTCTAGGTAAATGTTATAATTTTAAATCCTGACACTATTTGAAGTTGGGATTTTCATTGGTATTATAATTTGGTTGCTCCTAGAGTAAGATTTAACGGAGTTCTGGTGGCCTAGTGGCAAGAAGCTCTAGTGAAATCCCAAAGGCAGAAAGTTCTAATCCATCAGTTGCTCCACAGGAGAAGCATGGGAAATTTCCTCCTGTGCAATTTACTGTCTCTGAAAACCCACCAGAGGGTCAGCTCTGGGTCGGTTCCAACTTGACGGTACTCAACAACAACAGAGTAAGACTTTGGTTCTGGTTTTAAATAATATTTGGACTGTTACTATAAAACTTTCTTTCAAGATGCAATTATAAGCTTTGTTTTATTTAATTAATGAGTGAACTATGATTCAGAAGCCTACACCTCACCTATTTCTTTCACCACTCTGCTTAGTGGAAAGTAGAATCAACCAGCCATCCTGAGCAAATTGTAAAAAAGTGAAAACCAAGCAATCACACAACACCTAAGTGCTGGATCTGTTCACTAATACTTGATATGTTATTGGTTGTATCTTTAGTAGTAATATTGCCTATTAGTGGTTGTATATTTGATATTAATATTACCAACTCACAGCTAGAATTGGCAGAACCCTCTTTACTAAGGACAGCCCATCAACACTTCTGATACTAGTTAGGAATCATATAGATACATAGATATATAGATGGGAAATCTTCTTCCTGTGTTATTAACTGCCTCTGCAAACCCTCTAGAAAAGTGCCATTGAGTCAAGTATGACTCATGTGTTGTTGTTGTTGTTATATGTACCATCAAGTTGCCTGCTGATCATAGTGACTGGAAGTACAATAGCTCTAAACCCTGCCCTATCCTGAGCCAGTCTCATTGACCACAGCCCACCCAATCCCATTGCCTCAGTTACTATGTCAATCTATCTCATCCAGGGTCGTCTTCTCCTGTACTGTCCCTCTACCCTTCCAAGCATGATGGTCTTCAACAACTAGTCCCTAATGGCCATATGTTCAAAGTATGTGAGACAGAGCTTCAAAATCCTTGCCTCGAAGGGGAAATTTAGTTTCACTCTCTCCAAGTAAAGTCTATTTGTTCTCCTGCCATCTAAATTATGTTCAGTACTCTTCTTCAGCACCACAACTAAAAAGCATCAATTATTTTTCTATCTCTTTGGTCATTATCTAGCTCTCTGACGCATAGCAAGTAATTGCAAAGACCATGGCTTCAATTAGGCATGCCTTAGTCTCCAGACTAACATTATTGCTTTTTAGCCCTTTGGAGAAGTCCCTGACAGCAGACTTTCCCAATGCAATTTGTCTTTTTATTTTCTGACTGTTAGTGACAAGAATGGAGCCAAGCAAGCTCAAATTGTTAAAAGTCTCAACTTCCTCTCCATCTATCATGGTGCTACCAATTGGTCTGCATTATGCAAATGATACAACCTTGCTCGCCAAAGCTGATTAGGACCTGAAGTATTTGCTACAGAAGTCAAGGATTGTAGCCTTTAATATGAATTGAAGAAAACTCATATAAACCCTATGACTTTGTTGATGCTATTAAGTTAGATGCCATTGAGTATGATCCATAGCCACCTTTTTAACAACAGATCTGGGTCCTGTTCTATCCTAGGCATCCTATAATATCTCACATACTTGTGCCCATTACTGCAATTACTGTGTCAATCAATTTCATTGAAGGTCATTTTTTTTTCCCCATTTGACTCTCCATCTTTTCAAGCTGAGCAAATTATTTGAGAAGCTAGACTCTATGAAGAGGAATGTGCCATCAGTTTCAGAGTGAGATTCATCAATAACCTGCGTTATGCAGCTCTCACAATCTTGCAAACTCTTGACAACCTCTCCAAGTTATTGAGTAGTAATGTCAGTGTGAGGGTTCAAGTGCATCTGATTGAGGTTGTGGTCTTTCTGACCACTTTCTATGCATTTAAGCTGGACAATGAATAAGGAAGACAGAAGAATGATTGATGTCTTTGAGCTCTAGTGTTGGAGAAGAGCGCTGAACATCCCATGCACTACCAGAAGAGCAAACAAATATATCTTGGAGAAGGGACAGCTAGAGTGCCCTTTTGAGGCAAAGATTATGAGGCTTTGCCTCACATATTTCAAGCATATTGCTAAGTGGAGCTATTCCTTGGAGAGAGGCATGATTCTCAGAAAGGTGGAGGGTCAGCGAAGGAGAAGACCCGCGACCAGATGGTTTGATACAGTGATTGTCTCAATGAGTTCTAATGTGTCGGGAAGTGTGAGGATAGCACAGAATAGGACAGGGTTCGTATCTGTTGCTCATACTATCGGTCATAGTCCATTCAATTCACCTAACACAACAATAACAACAACAACTTAGCCAAATATATGTAAGCTGAAGCTTCACCATCCTTGCCTCTAAGGAACACTGTGTCTCTACTTTCCTTAAGACATATCTGTTTTCTCTTTGACTTTGGGGGGCTTTTGTTGTTGTTGTTATTTTCCAGTCCATTGGATAATTTAGTGTTCTTCTCCAATGCCACAATTCAAAAGCATCAGTTATTCTGCTGTCTTCCTTATTAATTTTCCAGTTCTCAGATGCACAGCAAGTGATTCAAAAGACCATGGCCTGAACTAGATCTACCTTAGTCTTTGAACTGATGTAACTATTACTCTGTGTTTTAGAGAGAGCCCTGTCAGCAGACTTGCTCAATGCAATATGTCATTTAATTTCTTGATTGCTTAAACTGTATTGATTATGGATCCAAGAAAGATGAAATTGTTGACAATTTCAATTTTTTTCCATCTTTCATGATGTTGACTATTGGCCTAGTGGGCAAGATTTTAATCTTTTGATGTTTATATATAATCCATATTGTAGACTTGTAATTTTTGATCTTCTGCAAGAAAGCATTTCAGGTCCTCTCAATTTTTGCAAGCAAGATAGTGTCATCTGCGTAACACAGGTTGTTAATGAGTCTGCCTCTGATCTTGATGTCATATTCTTCTTCATAGAGTCACCCTTCTCAAATGATTTGCTTAGCATACAGATTTAATATGGAAAATGATATAGCCCTGAAGCGCATCTTTCTTGAATTTAAACTATGCAGTTTTCCTTGTGCTGAACAATACCTTCTTGGTCTAGGTATAGATTTAATATGAACATAGTTAAGTGTTCAACATTACCACTCTTCTGAGTGAGAACCAGAGTTTGTTATGATTAACAGTTATGTACCTTTGTAGAGTCAATAAAACATAAAGAAGTATTATTCTTCTTGTACCTCTGTGTAGTGTCAGCAACCTGCAATCTTGAAATTAAGCTTTTCTATTCTTCACATAAGCCCCCTTTTTGAGCATGATCTTCAGCTTACCTTCAGTATGGATACATGGTCTTGCTGTGGGAGCAATATAAGAGAGTTCTTTCCACTCTGTTAAAAAGTGTAGAAAAATGTAATAGAGAGACTGCAAAGAGACTGGACTGTGGCACTATTGTGAATAGACTGTGGCAAGGTATAAACAGAACAATCTTTAAGATGGAGTCATAATTAAAGCTTTTGCTTGCTAGATGATTGAAGGAAAAGCTGGCTTGTAACTGCTCTGAGAGAAAGTTTGCTGGATGATTGAGGAAACAAGAGTTGAACTTGTGCTGTTGAAATGAGCCTAGACAGTCACTGGCTGATTGTATCTTGCTAATCTGGTTTGGGACTTCTGGACTATACTTGTATTTGCATTGTGTCATTTCCATTGTCTTCTTCACTCCAAATCCTATTTCCCTAATAAACCCCACAACTGTGAGTAAAGTCAGTGAGTCAATTTGCAATGATCATCAGACCAAATGAGTTACAGAAATTGGTGCAGAAACATGTGAGGTGGCTTGTATGGTCATCTGGCTATTTGTTTAACACCATGAATATTATTGATGGGGAAAGTTCTCCTTTAGGAACCAGTTGTGGAGTTTATTTTTCAATTTTACTTCTGTAGCCTTTATTTGATGTCACTACATAGATGGGTGGGACTATGCAAATGAAATATGTTGGCCTATCCACAAAGGGATTGGTTAGTCTCACCAATAATTTGAAGAGCTCTAACTGCAGAGATGGAATCTTCCCCCACCAGAACAGATGAAATTCTTCCCTCAGCCAGAAATGAGAGACCTCCCCCAACTTGGTGAAATGTAGGACATGCTTTGGGATGGCATCAGCAGCAATGGCTGAAATAGATAATTGATGCAAGATGTGACTTTAGAGGAGGAGCCAATATTATCAGGACTAAAAACTTGGGAACACCATGAGGCTTGAGGCTGAGGTGTCTGCAAACACATTTTAGGAAGTGTCTTTACTGTATTCTGTTATTAATCTGAATTATAACATTTTTACTCCCCCACTATGGTTCTGTTTGGTACATAAACAATCACATTCAATTTTGTACCCAGCCATTAGTATTATTGGTGTTGAGATGAGTACACAGACACGTGAGAGCATAAAGGACATGTCTAATGTATTGGGAATTGGTATTGTGTTATTGATGCTATTATGGGGACAGTTTGCCCTTGTGAAGTTGTTAAAGGTCAGATATAGTTCTCCTCATGTGGCCCTTGATCTTTTTACACAGGTTCAAGTCAGACTTGGTCTTCTCATGTTATCACTGCTCCTTTTACAATCTGTTTTCAGTTGAGATCCATCTGATATCAGCAATGATGTCTTTAATGCCATGATTTCTGCTAAACCCAGCCTGAATTTCTGGCAGTTCTCTGTCAGTATCCTCTTCTAGCTGGTTTTGGATAATCTTCATCAATATTTAACTGGTGAGTGATATTAATGATATTATTTTATTATTTCCACATTATGTTGTATCACTTTTTTGGGAAATGGGAACAAATTTGGATCACTTCCAGTCAGTTGACCAGAAAGCTATCTTCCAAATTTCTTGGCATAGGCTGGTGGTCATATCTAGATTTGCATTTTTTTGTTGAAACATATCCGTTGGCATCATATCAATTCCTGGGGCATTATTTTTTGGTTTTTTTGCCGATGCTTTCAATGCATCTTGACTTTTCTTCTTTACCATTGGCTCTTATGTTAATTTCTAAAATATTTCAGTGCCAATTCATTATTTTTATACAGTGACTTTGTGTATTCCTTCTATTTTATTTTGATGCTTTCTTGATATTTAATATATCTCAGTTTTGGAACTTGGGGCAAGCTCTGCGACTCTTTATCAATTGTATTTCAATCTTTAGCAGAGTTGTGCTGGTAAGTGAAAGGTTATATCTCTCTGGCAAGTCCACCAGCAGGCTCCTCAGGAACAAGATAGATAACCCTCTCTCATGTGATGTACATAGAGGTTCAGGTATGAGCTGATTCATACTAGATAGAAATCATACACACACACATTCATGCACATATACACAGAGGGATCTAAAAATGTATCCCAACCAAATGATTGGCTCATTTGTAAAAGCTAAGAAGTCTCAGGTCCACATAATATAACTAATGCAAAATCAACAGATAAAATAATCCATTGTCCCAAGGAATAAAAAAGATGAAGTACCAGAAGCTTGGTGGAGTGGAGAAAAACAAATAGACTACATCAGATTTTCTTATATTCTGGTTTGGGTTCACATCCCTCATGAAATTGTCCCCTCATAATAATTGCTCATAGCAAATCTTCTCAAGGAAATGGCTCTATTAGGTAAGACTTTTTTTTTAGATAAGACTTTTTCAAGGAAAGGACCACATCCCAAGTGCTAAGATGGAGAATTTTAAGGTAGCAAGTTGACACCCAGAGTTTCTATTAAACCTTAAGAATTTGTGTACTCAATATGCAGAGAACAATATTATCTGTATTATTAACAAACAGAGAAATATGAAAATAAATAAGATTTTTTTATTATTTGCTTGTGCTATTGGAAAAATAATGTTAGAGATGAGTGACTTCTGTTCAGCAATGTTAGGTGGGAATTACTCATAAATGAAGAAGAATGAGGAAAGGAATACATCCAGACTGATGTAATGAATAGTATTCCCCAGGAAGAGCTAACGATTATCATATTTTATTACTAATTAATAGGTAGATGGCTTTAGTGCACATAGATGCACCTTCAAAGAAAGAATTTTCTGTCTATTTAAAAAATATCAACATTAAAATCATAATTAGAAAATAGTGCTACAATTCTATTTGGAAATTTAAGAGCTACAATAAGTCAGAATTGGTAGCTGACACAGAACAACAGAAAGATATTATGTTTTATTGACTTTGCAAAGATATTAAATATAGATTATAATAAGTTATAAATAAAATGGAGAGGAATAAGAAGTCTAGAATACTTAATTTTGGCTATGCCAAGCTTATATACAGACCAAAAACCATTTGTTCAAACAGAACAAAAGGATTTGAAATCAGAAAATATGTCCATCAGAATTATACCCATTTGCTATACCTATTCAATGTGCATGATGAAAAAGTAATCTGAAAAGCTGGACATTTGAAAAACAATTGGCATCAAGAAAGAAAAAAACAATCCACATCTTAGAAATGATACAGCCTTGTTTGTTGAAAATGAAGATTTTAGCACTTAGTAAAAATGATCAAGTACCACAGTCTGAACTGTACCAACATCAAGAAAACAAAAATCCTCATCCCTGGACCAATAGTGAACATCACAATATTTGGATAAAAAATTGAAGTTGTCTATAATTTTATTTTACTTGGATCCACAATTAGCACTCAAGTTTGCAGCAGTCATTAAAGACATTTTAGCAGATAAATATCCTGTCAAAGATAAATGACTAAAGAAATGTGTTAGTTTGAAAAATAAAGTGTCTAATACTGTGACACGGATGTGTCAAATGCGTTAATGGTTGGCTACTCAGTGCGGACTGAGAGTAGGGTGGAGCTCCCCGATTAAACAAGTGTGGAAGGAGGAGTGGCGTCCACTTCCATAATAGCTTGCCTCCAGAAACCCTATGAACCTGGAGAGAGGATGAAAGTCACGCAAGCGTCGAGGACCCTACTTCATAGGGTTGCTATGAGTCGCCTGCGACTCAATGGCACTTAACAACAACAACAACACAACTCAAGTCAAGGTACTTTCCATTATATCATATACATGTGAATGTTGGACCATGAATGAAGAAGACAGAAGAAGAATTGATGCCTTTGGATTGTGATATTGGTGTAGATTATTGAATATAATACGGACTAAACAAAGAACAAACAAATCTGTTTTACATGAAATACAATTATAAAGTTCCTTACAGACAAGGGTGGTGAGACTTCCTCTCACATACTTTGAATGTGCTATCAGGAGGAACTAGTCATTGGGAAAAGACATTATGTTTGGAAGAGTAGAAGAGGAAGACTCTTAATGAGATGAATTGACAATATCTGCAAAAATTGATGCAAGCATGACAGATATTCTTTGGATGTTTTTAACTCAGGGCAATGTTTAGTTTAAAGGGTTGCTATTAGTTGTAATTAACTCAAGGACACCTAACAACAAAATGATTCTTTCTAACATCATCTGTCCGTGAATCTATTGTACTTTGATGCTTTGCTGTGGATATGATGCTGGACATTATGCCACTGATATTTCAGATACCAGCAGAATGATTTATAGTACACAGGTTTTCCAGTCTAGGAAAAAAGCCTGACCATGTACTTACAAAAAATTAGCCAGTGTTGATTAGATCTTATATAGATGAAAATTAATAGTCTTACAAGGAGAATTGTGGGAGAAAAAAAGGGATGGAAGAATGAGTATATGAATGAATAAAAAAATAAACAAAAGTCAATGAAGCATCTGTATATCATGCAATATTTTTTGAGACTCCAACTCATTTATTTTAGTGATATCATCAGGAGGAATTAGTTGCTGAAGAATATTATTGTTGGTAAACTCTCTATGAAATACATTGTCAAAATGACCATAACAATTCATTCAAATATGCCAATGACCATGAAGATCTCAAAGGAGCAGTATCCATGTTATCCATGAGGTTGCTATGAATTTGAGCTGAATCAACAACATATCACTCCTTTCCCCCCCCCCTTTAGGTTGATGTTTCCTTAGCACCACTCTGCCCTTAGCTATAACAATTACAAAAGGACTGAAGTAATATGCACACTTATAAAGGTTTCACTACATGAGAATGAAAACCACAACAATATAATTCTCACCACTTACTATAGAGTCAATATAGAAATTTCATCTAGACATTTGAAGATTCTAAATTTTGAGGTAAGTTATTTTATTGAAAAATGAAATTATAAATGTTAGGGCACAAAATGTACAATAGCCCAAAACAGAACCATGGTTTCACACCTTAGTCATCCTATTATTTGACTTTGATGAAACTATTTCTATGATTATTTTTAAAAAGACAAAAATAGGGCGCCTGGCCTGGGTGCTGGGAGCGGAAATTGCTGCGCCGGCAGAACACAGAGGGCGCCCTGGGAGCCGGGCGGGCTCGCCCATGGAGCCGGTGATGACCTGGACCCCCGGGAAGGTGGCAGCTTGGCTCCGAGGCCTCGATGACTCCTTGCAGGACTATCCCTTTGAGGCCTGGGAGCTGCCGGGCAAGTACCTGCTTCAGCTCTGCCTCCACAGCCTCCAGGCTCTGACTGTGTGGCCTCTGGGTCACCAGGAACTCATCCTGGATGGGGTGGAACAGCTCCGGGCTCTGAGCTCTGAACTTCAGACAGAGAATCTGCAGAACCTGACAGAGGGGCTGCTGCCGAAAATTCACACCTTCCAGACCTTGGTCCAAGGCCATCTGGAGGCCTGCGCCGAGACCCCTGCTGATGTTCTCAGTGCAGCGGTGGAGCTGGTGCAAGAGGCTCGTACTCTCCTTTTCTGGCTCAACAGGTACCTCTTCTCCCACTTAAACGAATTCTCAGCATGTCAGGAGATCAGGGACTTGTGTGGGGAGCTGGGCAAGGCCCTGCAGGAGGATTGCCCAGTGGCTGAGGAGAGCCGAGTCCTGAGAATCTGTAGCCACATCGCTGGGATCTGCCACAACATCCTATAGTCCCAAAGAGCTGCTGGAGCAGCGAGCTGTGCTGGAACGCGTGCAGCTGGATGATCCCTTGGGCTTGGAAATCGATACCACCAACAACTGTCTTCACTTTGGGTCTCGAGTGATTCCCTTGCTCTGTACCAGCTCCCAGCTGCAGATCCTGCCTGGAGACGAAGTTGTCCAGGTCAACGACCAGGTGGTGGTGGGCTGGCCTCATAAGAACGTGGTGAGGGAGCTGCTTCGAGATCCATCTGGGGCCAGCCTGGTGCTAAAGAAGGTTCTGGTGCCTGAGACCCCTCCACAGACTCCTCCTCTGGCCCAGGTTTCCCCAGAGCAGCTGGCTCTGCCCTCACTGTCACCCAGTACCGTCCAACAGGAAGTCTTTGCCTTTGACTTGTCTTCGAATCCAAATCCCGGGCCCAGCTCTGCCTGGACAGACTCTGCCTTCCTTGACTCTGAGCCTGTGTCCATCCTTCCGCCATCCGCAGGGACAGCAGAGACCCCGGAGCCCCCAGGACACTCCGACAAGAGTCCTATCCCTGGTCGGAAAAAATCAAAAGGCGTGGCGACACAGTTGAGCCGCTGACGGGTGTCGTGCTGGGAGCTGGGTCAGCCCGACTGCCATGGCTGGCTGCTGCTGCGCAAGGTGCCCAGTGGCTTCATGGGCCCACGCTGGCGCCGCTGCTGGTTTGTGCTCAAGGGACACACACTCTATTGGTACCGCGAGCCCCAGGATGAGAAGGCAGAAGGCCTCATCAATGTTTCCAACTACAGCCTGGAAAGTGGACAGGATCAGAAGAAAAAATATGTGTTCCAGCTTACCCATGATGTGTACAAGCCCTTCATCTTCGCTGCTGACACCCTGGAGGACCTGAGCACCTGGGTGCGCCATCTCATTACCTGCATCTCCAAGTACCAATTTCCAGGCCGAGCCCTGCCTCCCCAAGAGGAAAATTGCTACAGTGAGACGGAAGCAGAAGACCCTGATGATGGGGCTGGGTCGCGCTCAGCCTCGCCTAGCCCAGCCCGAGCTTGAAGTCCTGTCCATGGAGACATGTCACCTGCAGCAACCCCCACACAGGGCAGCCCGTGAACTTCCTTCGGCCTTCCCACAGACAGTGGTGATGGAGCATTGGAGCGAATGGTACGGGGGCTAAAACAGGGCGGCGTGTCCCTTTTGGGCCAGCCACAACCCCTCACCAATGAACAGTGGCGGAGCTCCTTCATGCGGCGTAACCGAGAACCCCAGCTCAACGAGCAAGTGCACCGGGTGCGGGTGCTACAGAGCACACTCAAGGCAAAGATGCAGGAGCTGCAAGTCCTGGAAGAGCTGCTTGGTGACCCAGACCTGACTGCAGAGAAGTTCCGACAGTGGAAGGAGCAGAACCAGGAGTTGTACACAGAGGCCCTGGGGACCCGGACGGTGGTGCAGGCTGAGGGCAGCTCTCCGGTCCTGACCTCTGACACAAGAGAACCGTCCACATATCCTCTGCCCTCTGACCCTGAGGAACACTCCCATCTGTCTTCTGCTCCGAAAGAGCAACCTCCAGCCTCCTGACCACTAATCCCAAGGACCACCTCGACTCCTAGTCTCTGACATGTGCCTCTCACCTGTCTAGGACATCCTAGAGCATCCCTGGTCTGTGTTGGAGGCTGGAAATAGCACTAATCCATGGTTTCATGTCAAGCTGACACCCTCATTCTCCTGGAGTGGGGTAAAATAAAATGAGCTTTGTGCCACTCTCCTCCCTTGCCAAGAAAAGAGCAGGAGACCTGGCCTAAAAGAAACTCTCTCCCCCAATCCTGCCCTCCTCAGTCCCTTGTGTTTCTTCCTCAAACTAGATCTCTACAGATATTCTGTTTATACAGATACACTTTCAACCAAATAAAAGTCAATTTCTCTAAAAAAAAAAAAAAAGACAAAAATAGTTTGAACACTTTTAAGAGTTTCTTTTTTGTGAAAGGAAAGTACTGGTACTGTTGTGCAGTGCTTAAAGCATGCAGAGCTAACCAAGGGATCTTACGTGTGAGTCCACAACTTGTCTTTTTGAGATGTACATGAAAATTAGCATTTGTAAAGACTCAGTGCCTTAGAGACTCAATGGGACAGCTATACTTTATGCATTAGATTTCAATAAGTCAGAATCAACTGTCCAACAATGATATTTAGGGTATTTGTAGAATTTATGTTTTATTTCTAATTATCATAAAGCTGTGATACTTGTGACTACCTATTACTATTAAACTTAAATACTTTTCTACTGCTTCTGGAAAACTAGTATTTAGCAATATTTTCTTTTATTGAATACCTGCACCCATCATTAGAATCCTCTCAAACATATTATTATTTTTATGCATTGGAACTTCTTTTACTGAAATATTTGTTTGTATACATGTACTGAGAAAAACTATATAGGAATTCATAAAAATTTATTATATTTTGCTGCTTGCTTTGTATGAATTTTTACTTACATTTACCTTGTCTGTATGTGCACTGAAGGAATTTGCTCAAATTTATTGTATATTATGTCTTGCTTTCTAGTTACCATCATTACTCAAATATATTACAATATTTGCTCATACAATTTTGTAGCCTAGTATTTACCAGTATACAAATACATGTATTATTTCTAGCTATGTAACCTTAAATTATTTTTCAGGGCTAGTATAATATTAATGCTTATATAAAACTTACATTTTACTATAGGATTTCATTATATACTGTACTATCCATCAACAAACTATGTTTTTACAACAGAATAACTTTAAAATTATTTTTAAGACCTGTCGAATGAGGTCCTGAATCTTTACCTTTGTGCTAAATTTTTTTCCTAAATACATTTTGATGACTGTTTGTGCCTGTTGTTGTGTGTTTTTAGGTAGAAACCCACTCATAGCTGACCTTCCACCAAGTGTTCATAACTGTAAAAGGAGCAGTTATAACATGGGCTTGGCCGAGTTTGACTTCCACCCACTTCATAAAGGAATAATGTCTCAATAAAAAATAGCCATACTGCCAAGTTGGCTGCAAGGTCATACATGCCTCCCTCCAGGCTGTTGCATGGTTTCCTAGTAATCGTTGGGTCTAAGTTTGTTATTGGCTCAAAGACCATACTGACGTTGTGGGGTTTATTGGGGATAAGTTGGAAAGTTTGGGAGGCAAATGTATATCATACAATTGCAAGTCCAGGGTTAGTCTAGCAATCCCAAACGAGATTAACAAGGCAATTCCTCAAACAGTTCAGACAGCTTCTAAATCAAGAAGTGAAGGTCTAGGTTCAGTTCAGTAGCAAAAATGTAAAAAGTCTCTGGATTACTGAATTATCCAGAAAGCTTTATCTCAGAGCAGTTATAAGTCAGAATTTTATCCAATCATTAACCATTAATGGTAGCCTTTCTTTTTAGGGTTGCTCTGGCTATACCTTGTTACAGTCTCTTACAGAAGTGTCAATCTCTTCACAACCATTACTATACTTTTTCAGTGTAGAAAGTGTTTTCTTATCCCACAATTTTTAAATCCCACAACTATTGATGATTTGCAAGACAATACGACCACAGCTAAAGTACTAGAGACACTCTCCCTAATTAGGACTAACACAATGGCTAGAAAAGCCAATTTTAGATGGTTTGACACTGCCATAGCTTGCAAATCATATAGGAGGAGATGGCCTATTTTTCACCTACAGAGCAGTTAGTGGATCCAAACTACAAACCCTTGCATCAACACCACAACTCCTTACCCACTAGGCCACCACAGTGGCCATCCTTGTTTATGTCTATATGACTTAAATGTTTTAAAAGTGAATTTTCTGAGAACAGGAATAATAGATTTTCTTTTGAGAATTATGCACGAAGCACTTTCCCCCCCTTTTTTTGGTTTACATAAACATATAACTATTCCAAATAAGAGCTTGATGGAGGAGTCTGTAAGTAGTTGCACTATTATTCCAGAGAGTGCACATCATGGTCCTGGGAATTCTAATTTACCGGTGACTCCTTAGGAGAAAGATGTGAAATCCTTTCCTATTGGGATGAACAGCCTTGGAAACTGATGCCCATCACTCTCAGTTTTATTCACCCCACCAGTAGTTAAATTTAGGGGGTTTTGGGATTGGTTGGCTTGTTTTATTTTATCAGAAAGTGATATCTTAGGACATTGAGGATATCGTACATATGTGAAAACTTTAAAAATAAGAGAATTTATAGTCTGTTCCACATCCCCTGTCCTGAACGAACTACTTACATTGGATAGTATATCAGCTCAAGATTACTAACTTATACTCAGAATAAAAAAATGATGAAATACTATTAAAGATACTAATTATCTTACATAACAGCAAATAAAGTTGGTTTTCAGAGTGAGACTTTGAAGTATTTAATGATACTTATGACTATTATTTGTGCCTCAACTAATAGCTGGTGTTTACATGATAAAGTAAAATGTTATGTGTGCTCAAAATTATGTTAGCATTTCTGATTATTAGCTATTGTATGTAGAATCACTGATGACAATTTATGTGAAATGTCTAGCTTCTAATTGAAAAATTTACAGTTCAAATCCTGAAGTTGCATGTAGGAAGAATATAGGAAATCTTTTCGTTAGAAGCAGGAATGGCATCCACTTACTAAACAACATGCCTCTGGAAACTCTACGAACTTTGATAAATGATGATAGTTACAGAAAGGCTTTTTGTTCATAGGGTCACTATGAGGCATCCTCTACTCAACAACAATCAACAACAACAACTTCATGAAAATACAGCCTCTGAAACTTGATGAACAATTGTTGAACTTACTAGCTCACAATGTAAGGGGCTGTGTAAGGGGCTGTTTCCTTGGGATGTGGCTGTGTGCCTTGTACACAGAGGTGTCTTCTGAAGGAAGATTGCAAGCACTCTCATGAAGTGCTCTGAGAAGGAAGATTACAAGCAGTTCCCGACACTGAGAGTTGAAACAAATGTCCCTGCTCTTGATAAGATTGTTGCAAAATGAGAGAAAACACAGTTTATGAGTACAAAGAAATCCTGTTTGAATGTATGTTCTTTCTCTAACTCTGTACCTGACCTATTTGGGCCCTGTGAGGTAATCCTTAATGTATTCATTTCTCTGTGACCTATTCCTTTGTTTCTGAATGCTAATAAAAGCAAATGTTTTGGGGTTCTTCAGGGCTAGTGTCCTGAGAGAGCTCTAGCCTTTCTGGATTTACATTCTGCATTGTTAGTCTTCCTTCTGCTACACCCATGAGCAACAACATAACAATTGCTGAATTTACTAGTTCATAACATTAGATTTGAGATGTAACTTTTTGGTTTTGGTATTGGATGAGGTTAATCATTATTTATATCACTCTTACCCCTTGATCAACTCATAAATGAAATTATCTGCAATATCTAGTCTTCCTTACCTGTGTATAGAGTTTATTTATAATCCTGTAACTATGTTTTTGTCTGTTCATTCTTTTTTTAATACTTGTTATGTTAAACAACCTTATAATTTATAACATTCCGTTTTATCAATGCTATTTCAGTAATACATTCTCTTTTGTATTTTATAAGGGCCTACTCCTTTATCTCTTCTCTTTTGTCTTCAAAATCCTGTTTTTATTTGGGCTTTTGTGAATGTTAGAGATTGAAAAATAGACTCTTTTGGAGATCTGTTCAGTTGTCCTTTTGGGGTTTTGCTAATAATAACTAAATAAGTAGTATCGTAGTAGTATAAGTCCTTTCTGTTATTGGATTATAGAAGAAACATTGATGCCTTTGACCTTTGGACCTGAAAAAAGAGTATTGAATATATTATGGATTTCTAAGAGAGCAAAAAGGTTCATCTTGGAGAGGGTCCAACCAGGCTACTCCTTGGAGACAAGGATTCTGAAGCTCTATCTGACATTACTTTGGGCATGTTGCAAGGAAGGATCAGTCCTAGGAGAGAGACATCATGCTTGGGAGGGTAGAGGGACAGTGCAGGAAAGGAAGACCCTTGAAGAGATGGCTTGACTCAATGACTACAGTGATGGGACTAGCTGTGTCAGATATAGTAACGTTAGCTCTGTAAAGAGCAGGGTTCAGAGCTATTGTACATAGGGTCGCTATGAATAACAAGTGACTCAATAGCACATAACAAGAAGAACAACAAAAACAAAACCCTTCACAGACTCACAGAATATACCGCTTATTTTACTATTTCAAACCCGAAATTACTTCCTTGCCTTTTGAGAACTGGTAGATTATTGAGTATTGCTAATATTGCTAAACTTTTATTTCCTTATAATTTTTACAACCCATATCAAATCTAAATAGAACTTTTCATTCTCTTTGTAAAAATAATTTACATTTTGCTAGTTCTATTTCATGAATTATTCTTTTTTCTTATTATAATTTTCTGAAATTTGCCCATTTCAGTTATCAGCTTACCCAAACACCATTAGTTAACTTTGTTATAAATATTTGTAATTATTTCGACAACTGAAAGTTATTACTTAGTCTAAGAATCTTTGTTTTCTTGACATTGAGATGCAGTCTATAGCGAAGGCTACATTCCTTAATTCTCTGCAATATGTATTTCAAGTCCTCTTCACTTCAGCAAGAAATGTGGTGTCATCTGCATAAAGCAGCCACACTCCTCTTCACAGAGTCCAGCTTCTTGAATAATTTGCTCAGCATATTGAATAAATAGGTCTGGAAATAGAATACAACCCTGACACATTCCCCTATTAATTTTAAACCATGCAGTGTGTCCTTGCTCTGTTCTCACAACAACCTCCAGGTCCAGGTAGAGGCTTCGCATGAGCACAATTAAGTGCGCTTGGACTCCCATTCTTCTGAATGTCAGCCACAACTTGTTATGATCCACACAGTCAAATGCCTTTGCATGATCAGTTAAACACAAATAGACATTCTTATGATGTTCTTTACTTTTAACCAGAATCCATCTGACATTAGTAATGATATTCCTAGTATGATGGTCTCTTCTTGAACTTCTTATAGTTTCTTAGTTATGTAGTGTTATAGCCATTTTCAAATGATCTTCAACAGTATTTTGCTTGCATGTGATATTCATTATTTTGTTTGATAGTTTCCACATTCATTTAGGTCACCTTTCTTGGGAATGGGAACAAATAGAAACCTCTTCCAATCCATTGGCCAGATAGTTGTCCTCCAAATTTTCTGCATGCAGCCTTCAGTACAGATTGCACATCAATGTCAAGAAAACAAAGATTTTTACCACTGTATAGGCAAGGATTCTGAGGCTTCATCTGACATACTTTGGTCGAGAGACTGGTTCTCTTGTCCGAGAGAAGGACATCATGCTTGGGAGAGCAGAGGGCAGGCATAGGAAGGGAAGGCCCTCTATGAGATGGATTGATTTGGTGACTTGGGTAATCAGGATGAGTGTAGGAGACAATGAGATTGGCACAGGACAGAACAAAGTTTAGGGTGGTTATATATAGGGTCCCTATAAGTCGCAAATGACTTGATGGCACATAACAACAACAACATATGGGTAACATCATGATGGGTGGAGAAGAGATTGAAATTGTAAACAACTTATTTTACTTGGATCCACAATTAACACCTTAGTACCAGCAGTCAGGATATAATCAGTCACATTTGCCTGGGTAAATCTGCACTTAGGGATTTACTTACTCAAATTATTGAGGAGTAATGATATCAGTCTGATTCAAGCCATAGTCTTTCTGATAACTTGCTATGCATCTGAGATCTGGAAAATGAATAAGGATATAGAACAATTGATGACTTTTAGCTGTGGTGTTGGAGAAGAGCACTGGGCAAAAGAATGAACAAATATGCCTAGGAGAAGGTATAGACAGAGTACTCTTTGGAGGCAAAAATGATGAGGCTTCACCTCACATGCTTTGGGTGTGTTGTTAGGAAGCACTATTTCTTCGAGAGGGACATGACGCTAGGAAAGGTAGAGTTAACGAAGGAGAGGAAGACCATAGACCAGGTGGATTGACGCGGTGACTACCTCTTGTCGGAAACTGGGAGGATAGCACAAGGTAGAACAGGGTGCAGATCTTTTGTTCATAAGGTAGCTATGAGTCATACTCTACTCGAGGGCACCTAACCACAAAGAACACAACATATTCTAGACTTACTAACTCTACTCTTTTCTCTACATTCTTATGCACAAATTTAGGCATATCTTATTTCCCTTTGTAAATCATAACCAGTGAAAAAGCAAATGTATATTGCATTTTCGGCTCTTCAAAGACTATTAGTCTTATGTGCAAAGAAAACTCTAGATATTTATTCATACAGACTCTATTATTTCTAAGCTTTTTTTCAAACCATGAGAAATCTTTTGTGGATTTTCAAGGCTATGAATTTTAATGAGAGTAAATTATCTCGTCTTTCTTTCCTGGAGGTACTTCTGAACTCAAAGCACCAACTACTCAGCTGTTCAACACATAATCCACTATTCCAAAATAATAACAAATTTTCCTTTGTTGTTTACAGTCAAGTCAGAATCTAGTCATAGCTGGCCCTCCAGTGGTTTTTCAGAGGAAATAAATCACACAGGAGGAGATGATCACTGTTTGTTTCTCATATAGAGCAGCTGGTGGATAAGAACAGTATGCCTTCGGGTTGTCCTTAGCCAGATTTTGGAAATAGATGGTTATCAATGGAGCCATCAGTGGGGTTGGAATAAGAGTAACTGCTTTTGGTTTATTCTTGTGGAACAAGATTATTTCTTAGTAACGAAGACAAACTATTTTTATTTAGTCTTTACAACTCTTGATAAAGGTTGCCAATATTTGATTCCCATCAGGCTTATGTTCAAAAATTTTCTGCTCAAAATTTGGTGAAAAAATGGTGAGGATTAAAAAGTAGTATAAATGAATATATAGAAATCCTCTTTTGTGTGTATAAGGGAGCCCTGGTGGCAATATCTGTCTGCAGGGGGTTGCACTGATAACCCAAGGGCAGTGTTTCTCTGGCAGTTTGAATCCACCAGTAGCTCCTTGGGAGAGAGATGGGCAATCTCCTGTGTGATTTAAAGCCAGATAAACCCCCTGGAAGATCAGTTAGGAACTGGTTTCAATTCAGCAGCAAAGGGTTTGTTGGGGTTTTGTTTGTTGATTTTGTTTTTTGTTTGTTTGTTTTTTAGTTTCTCTGTTGACAATTACTGTCCTCAGGGCTGTTAGCAATTATATCAACATATAATTGGTATATTAACATATAATTATGGTGTCTTGTTTCCCTATTGATAGAAATGATATGTAAATTGGATTAAACAAGATAATAGATTAAATATAAGAACAAAAATGAAAGACAAATAAGAGTATTAAAAAATGGAGTGAACTGCAAGCTATTTTTAAAAGAAAATTAGGGGAGTTAAAATGAATAATTAAAGACTGAAAAGAAGACAGGAAGGCAAGATTGAAGAAGTGGTCTGGGGGAAAGAAGACTGAAACTGAATAGGAAGGAAAAAATAAAAGCAAGGTAGAATAAAACCATGAGAAATTTAATCACTTTTGTTTTAAGAATGGAAAATACAATAGACATAAAGAACAAACCAAGACAAATATAGAGAATATATGCAGAGATCAAAAGAGAAAAAGTCTCATAAAATATGTGCATTGCAGAAAAATGAAAAGAGAAGCCAGGCAAAGAAATGCATGACACTAATAAAAGCATAGTTTTTTGAAGAAAGAAAAGTTTCAATTGTGCCCAGGGGATGCTTGTATAGGAATTAGTTTCAGTTAGCTCATTAGAGAAAGTTTAACAGGAAAGAAAGAACAAGTCACATAACAAATATATCTATTTTATGTCTTCTATAATAGATCCAAATTTTGTCACAGCACACTGAGAAAAAAAATAAATTTGATTATTTCATTGGGAAGTGATGCAGAGGCAAAAATCATAGTTTAGAGGCTTTATGAGCCAGAATCTAGTACATATTAGGCGAAAGAGGTGGATATATAAAAACAAAGCTTCAACAATAGAATGTCTTGTAACTTTTCCATTTTCTTTATCTTTTCACTGTAACAATATATATGACAACTTAGTCAACCAGCTTCAATCTACTTTAAGAGCCTGGCAATGACCTAAAGGCATATAACTCAATCCACTTTCTGAAGTTAGACATTGCTATACAACATTTTCTGAGAATTATTGCAATTCCTTCTAACTGTAGTCTTAACTGTCTTTATATCTTAGTGTTCCACATTATCTTTTCTGCCACCACCAATTTAAATAATTGAATAACATATTTAAAGCATCAGTGCTTTAAATCTTCCAACCTATTGATAAGATGCAAGCTTTTTATTAAAACAGCAAATTATGTCTTGATGAAGTCTTTAGAATATTATTATTTTATACCATATTATTATTTTAAAGCTATTCCTTTTTTTATAGTCTTTTGTAACAAATAAGTTCAGTCTTTTGTAGCAAGAAGAGTTAAGGCAACTGAATCATAGTATTGTCAAAGATTATTTTTTGTTCCATGGACTTCCAAAAGAATGAATACATCTATCTCGGAATTAGTACTGCCAGAATTTTTTTTAAAGCATGGTTATGAAAAGATTTTTCTTTATATATTTTGAATATATTATCAGGAGTGATTCATTCCTGGAGAGGGACATTATGAGGAGAGCCAGTTAAAAAGAGGAAAGTCCTCAGTGAGATGAATTGACACAATAAAATATTGACTGCAATAAAATAAAGCACATCATTAGTTGTGAGAATGACATAGGACTACAGGGCAGAAAATGGAACATGGGGACACAGGGCCATCAGTGTCCTTCTAAAAGAGCCAGGGGGAAATCAACTCAGAGCAGAATGCAGATAAAGAGCTCATAGCCTAGCTCCAAGGTGCCTCAAGAGTGACACCAACAACAGCAAGAGTTTTGTTTCTTTGTTGTTAACTTACAGACTCACATTTGTGGTATCAAGAATGGGCTATATTAGGTAACTAAGTTGGAGAGTGAGAGAGGCAAAGAATATCAGCAACACAAATCCAGGTTTCAGCCAAACAGTCCCAAGGTAAAATTCCTCAATTAGTCCAGGATTTGGTTTCACTTCAGCAGTCAAATCCAAGTAATTCAGAAAGATTTGTCTCAGAATAGTTATAAATCAGTTTGCCCTTCTAGTATTTGGCAAGAACGGCAAAATCGTTAAGTATGAAGCCTCAGATCACAGCTTGCCTCAATTTCTTACCACAATGCCATAGTCTCTTCACCATCATCATCATGATTTTACCACTAGGGTCACACTCTCAACAGCGTCTTGCTTCAGTTTCCCTCAAGTCTTTCTCATCTCAAGTCTTTCTGATATAAGCCTTCCTATGTAGGGTGGGAAGAATTCTCTCACTTATCGGAGTCTCATAGCTGTTGATAAATTTGAAGACCATGTGTCTGCAGATAAGGTTTCTGGATACCAGAGGAGGCTGAATATGATGCCTAAGAAAATCAACTTTTAGGATAACGTTGTTGTTGTTGTTACGTGCCATCAAGTCGCTTGCGACTCATAGCGACCTTATGTACAACAGCCCTAAACTCTGTTCTGTCCTGTGCCAATCGCACTGTCTCTGACACTCCCATCCTGATTATACCATTCACTGAATCAATCCACCTCATAGAGGGCCTTCCCTTCCAGCGCTGTCCCTCCACCCTCCCAAGCATGTGTCCTTCTCCAAGGACTGGTCTCTTCTTACACCATGTCCAAAGTATGTTAGACGGAGCCTCAGAATCCTTGCCTCCAAAGAGTCACCCGGTTTAACCCTTTCCACGATGAATCTGCTTGCTTTCCTAGCAGTCCATGGTACTCTCAATACTCTTCTCCAGCACCACAGCTCAAAGGCACCAATTCTCCTGTCCTCCTTGGTCATTGTCCAACTCTCTGATGCATAACAAGTGATTGCAAAGACCATGGCCTGTATCAGATGCACCTTA
>NW_006399786.1:15571393-15579803 GCF_000299155.1 Elephantulus edwardii | reverse complement strand
TAATATATTTATTTTTTCATATTGTTAGTATTATAGGAATTCTGAGTAGTGTATACACAAAAAGAGAGAGGGGGGGGCACACATTTGCCTCTTTAAAGAATATATCTGTAACTTTAAAGGAGAGCTCTTTCATCTCATTGGCATCGAGTCAGAACCAACTCATAATTGACCCGAGTGAGCTTCTAGAGGCTATAACTCTTACAGGAAAAGATTGTGCATATTGCTTTTATGGAATAACTTATAGAATCAACCCCCTTTCCTTTGGATTTCCTGGATGCTGGTAGCAAGAGAGTTGATTGTTAACCAAGCAAGCTAAAGTTGTTAACAATCTCAAGAGCTGGACTGAAGAATAAAAAGGGAAGAACTCGCTTTGCATTTCTCAAGCTGAAAGAACTGAAAAATGAATTTAACCCTCAAGTAACAATATTTGAAGATGTTATGGTTAATATATTGAATAATCCAGGAGCAACAAAATAAGATAGAACTTTGTTGAGAATTTCAAAATCATAAATTGTATGCTCCAACAGTGACTAAAACAGAGGCATTAGTAAGTGAGAGAAGGAATTTAGAATCTGTATGAATATGACTTAGTTAAATTGATTCAAATCTCATTCATAAAACAAAGATAATCATATTAACTACATATTAATATCAGTCATAAAGCATGTAAAGTGTCTGAAAAAATTCAGAAAATAACAGTTATTCATAATTTTTGAGTCATCAAAATATTTCTACAAGTTTTTTCATGGAACAGAGCTCATGGAGAAAGTAAGTAAAATATTTTATTTAATGAATCAATAATTCTAAAAAAATCAGAGCTTCTATATGCAAAGCAGAACATGTGAGAGCTTAAGTGAGAATTCTCTATTAATATTTGTAAAGATGCAATGCTATATATGCTTAGCAGTCAATAACAGCAAATTTGGAGGACAGCTGCTTGGCCAACTGACTTGAAGAGATCCACATTTTTTCACAGTCCCAAGAAATTATCAAACAATATAATGAATATGTCATGCAAACAAAATATTGTAGAGTATCATCCAAAACCAGCTAGACCAATACATTGACAGAGAACTACCAGGAGTTCAAATTGGGCTTAAAAGAGCTGTCAGGTAGCATTTGCTTATGCCCAATGGATTCTCACTGAGAGCAGAGCATATTAGAAGAACAAGGGAAGGCAGCATGATGTAAAATTTAAAAAGGTGTGCATTAAAGTAGTATCATTTATTCATACTTGTTCAATATGCATGCTGAGCAAATTAGTCATGAAGCTGGACCCTATGAAGAAAAATATGGTATACAGAGGAGAGGAAGACTCATCAGTAGCCTGCATTATACAGATAATACAACCTTCCTTGTTGAAAATGAGGAGACACTTGTAGAGATCAAAGAGCACAACCTTTAATATGGATTGCATTTAAACAAATAAACAAAAATCAATAAATTGACAATTTCATGATAGATGGAGAAAATGCTGAAATAGTCAGTGATTTCCTCTTGGTACAAGCCATAAGGATATCAAGATATGTATAACTTGAGGAAATCTGGGAATCTGTCAGTAACCGCTTCAAAGTCCGAAAGAGTAATTATGTCTTTTTAAATACAAAGATTCACCTGATTTAAGTGATAGATTTTCCGAACACCTGCTATGCAATGAATAAGGATGAGAGCTGGACAATGAACAAGGATGACAGAAAAATTAATGCATTTGAGTTGTAGTGTTGAAGAAAAGTACAGAATAGTCCATGGACTTTCAAAAGAAAAAAACAGCTATGTTTTGGAAAAAGTGCAGTGAGAGTGCCTCTTGGAGGTCAATATGATGAAGCTTCACCTCAAATGCTTTGAGAATGTTGTTAGGAAATGGATATCGTGCTTGGAAATACAGAGTCAAGGAAAGAGGAAAAGATCCTCAACAAGATGGATTGACATAGTGACTGTAGCAATGTGCTCAAGTATGTCAGTCAGAGATGAGGAGGATATAGACAGGGTTCAGATCTATTGTTCTTAGGTTCTCTAAGAGTCATACTTGGCTTGACAACCCATAACAATAACATTTTTCTAATAGTTGAATTTCTTTCTTAAACTCTACAAAGGCAAACAAATGCAGCATTACAGACAAATATACCTATAAAACAAAACTACAGAATCCTTGCAAATTATCGCAAAGAATGAAATTAAGTGAAATAATATTTTAGAAGGTGCTGTAAACAAAGATGATATTTTCAATCACCACATATACCTGAAGAAGCTGGAGCATTTAAAAAGAAGCCAAATTGACTCAATGATGAAAAGATAATGCTTTTGAGTGATGTTTAATTATGAAGGATATTGAACACACTCTTTTCTCAATGTCAGCCACAACTTCTCATGATCCACACAAACACAAATATATGTGGATTGGTAGAAGAATGAAAAATAAACTACCCTGCTTTGATAAAAATATAGTCATAACACCAAGTAACAAATGTTTTCTGGTAAGATCAGTCCCTAGAAGATACTATTCTTGGTAAAGAGCTGCTAAAAAGGAAGGCTCGAACTACATAATAGGATGGACTGACACAGTCAAGGGCTACCATAATAAGTTCAAACAAAGCAATGCTTGGGAGGAGAGCGCAGTGTCATGTAGCATTTCTTTCTATTGTACATATAGAAATCATATACATATCATTCAAAGCGTCTTAAAGTAGCCTAGTAACAATAAGAGGAGAAAGATTTCCCTGGAAAATTATGCCTGATAAACTGTATAATTTATACCAGTAAAATCACATGTAACCTTTTTATCATGTATCACTAGTTCCTGTAATTATTCTTGAGACTTATTCTTTATGTTGAAAGGTACATTGATCACAAGTTCTAAGATATCTCAATTGCCAATTAAAAATGTGACAAGAAGCAAATTTCAAATTTACCATCATTTAGTAGATAAATTGTAAAAATGAAGGAATGATAGTAAAACATTATTAAGCATGTGGCCATCTACATGATACTATCTCAGCAATCAGATAAAAAACAAAACAAAAAAACAAAACAAGAACAAACCCCCCAAAAAAAAACAGAAAAACCCGAAAACAAAAAAAAAACCCAAACAACAAAAACCCAACTAATTTCAGAGGCTGTCTCCAAACATATCCTCCCTCTTCTGTTTGGCTAACTGTTGACTTAGCATCTCTCTCTTCTATCTATGTAGCTCAGGATGGCTTAGCCTTAAGCTGTACTTTTTCCAAGAACTTTTTATTAGCTTTAGATATTTGTTGCTGTTTTAGAGCTGTTTGGAAAAAAAAATAAATAAAAACACATTCAGCTTAAATACGTGATATCGAAAAGATTCTATCTGGAATAGCTACAACCTTGCAGTCTCCAGTTGGTCAAATTAGTTTAATAGTATTAAGTTGTTGAATGAAACCAACTGGAGGATTAGGCAAATAACATCTAAGATTCACTTTTGGGTCTTAAATTAGAAACTATTTTGCCTGATTTAAATTATTAACTATTTTGAACTCCAGATAACAATAAATATGTCTGAAATTGAAAATATGGACTCTGATCTATCATGTAGGAATAATGTATTATGTTTATGGATAAAGAAATTTCTTGAGGCTTCAAGCACTCTGATCATCCAGGGTATGGATATTCTTGTGATTTTCCCCTATATACTTTTTTCTGTTCTTTAGTAATTGTCCTTTTATAAACTAAAAATTTATTTACATAACACATACCATATATGTTGAGAAAAGTCTCATTGCAAACACTTATTTAAGTAGAGCATTGTTTCTGATTATTCATGTAAATGAGAAAAATAGCATGTTCAACATATCGGCGTATGATAACATCCCAGGATTGTCTTTCAACTATGTCATAAAAGTAAATTTGAGAAAAATAACAATCATCACCATAACTCATAAGCATCCAAAAATGTTTATATAGTTAGGACATTTAAGTTTATATTTTTAAATACAAATTGTATTATGAAATTCTCCTTTAACACAAATTTGTCAAATAAATGAAGTACTTAGGGCAAATAAACTATTAAATTAGGCTAATTTTCAACACATTCAATGTAGAATTATTATGCTAGCCAGAAAGGGTTGTGTAAAGTAGAGACTGTCTTGCCAGACTGATGTCATCATCTCAATTCCCATGAAGGCAATCCTACACTGGAGCAGTACACACCAGGTTTTCAGATCCTGTCAATGATGCACATTTAATAATGTGACTAACACTTTCCCCAAATTATGTCTTGGACAAATTGATTCTTGAGTCTTTCGAAGTTTATCCATGATAAAAACATAGGAGAGTCAGGTAGAAAACACCACGGAATGTAATGTTCTATGTTGTTGTTATGTGCTGTCAACTACGAATCATGGCAACTGTATGCAAAATAGCTCTAAACCCTGCCCTATCCTAAACCAATCTCATTGTTTCGGACACACTTAATTTCAATATCCCAGTTACTTTGTCAATCCACACATCCAGGGTCTCCCTTCCCTGCACCGTCTTTCAACCTTCTAAGAATGGTGTCCTTCTCCAAAGACTGTTTCTTCCTGGCAACGTATGTAAGATGTGAGATGGAGTTATAAGTCTTTGTCTTCAAAGATTAACTTGGTTTCACATTCTCAAGGACATAAGTTTGTTCTCTTGGCAATCCATGGTATTCAATACTCTTTTCAAGCACCACAACTCAAAGACATCAATTGTTCTTCTGTAATCATTGGTTATTGTCTAGCTTTTTGATGCATAGGAAGTAATTGCAAATACCATGGCCTAGATGAGATTTACCTTAGTCTTTAGAGTGACGTCATTGCTCTACAGCACTCTGGAGAGGTCCCTTTCAGCAGATTTTCCTATGCAATTCTTCTTTTGATTTTCTGACTGCTAGTGCCATGAGTGCTGATTGTATAGCAGAGCAAACTGAGATTAACAGTCTTGTCTCCATCTTCATGATGCTATCAATCAGTCCAGTGATGAGAACTTTTGTTTTCTTGATGTCAAGCTTCAATCCATATTTCAGACTACAGTCCTTGACCTTCTGCAGCAAATGCCTCAAGCTATTCTGTTTCAGCAAGTACAGTTGTGTCATCTGCCTAATGCATGCTGACTTCCTCCAATCCTGATGTCACATTCCTCCTTATAGAGTCCAGCCTCCCAAATAATCTATTCTGTATATAGATTAAAAATGTATGAAGATAGAATGAATCCTTGACACCCTCCTTTCTTAACTTTGAACCATGTAGTATTTCTTTGCTCTGTTCTGACAACTACATCCTGGTCCAACTATAGATTTAACATAAGCACAATCAGGTGTGGGACACCTATGCTTCTCAAGATGAGTCATAAGTTGCTGTGATCTACACAGTCAAAAGCCTTAGCAAAGTCAATAAGACACAGATGGTATTACCCTGGTACTCTCTGCTTTAGGTCAAGATCCATCTGACATTGACAATGATATCCCTACTGCTGTGGCCTCTTTTAAATCCAGCTTGTATTCTGGTAATTCTCTGTCAATGTATTGTTTTAGTCTTTTTTTTATGATCTTCAGCAGGATAGTGTGTGTGTGTGTGTGTGTGTGTGTGTGTGTGTGTGATATTTTTCTTTCATGTGGTATTTTTCTTGTGTGTGATATTCTTCCTGCCGGGTACCATTTTTTGGGATGGTGATAAACATGAATCTCTTCCAGTCAATTGGCCAGGTGTTTGTCCTCTTGGCAAAACGTGGTGAGCATGATGTCTGGGTTTGCATCTGTTTGTTGAAGTATGTCAGGCCTCCAATACCTGGGCCTTGTTTTCAATGGATTACTTGAGAGCAGCTTGAACTTCTTCCTTCATCAACACTGCCTCTTTAACATAAGATGCTTCATGATATAAGTCTGGGTCAGTCCTTTCTTTTTGGTACAGCAACTCTGTGTACTCTTTCCATCTGCTTTTGTTATTCCTGGATTATTCTGCCTGTAGCATCCTTAAGTACTGCAATTTGAGGCTTTGATGTGTTCTTCAGTCCTTTATACTTAAGAAATGCCAAGCAGGTCTGTCCCTTTTGATCTTCTAACTCCTGCTCTTTGCACATTTCATAATACTTAGCTTTGTAATTTTGAGCAGTCCTTTGAAATCTTCCTTTCAGCTCTTTAACTTGCCAATTTACTTGCATTGCTTTGTCTTCTCAGTGCTCTAGTGCTCTATTCAGAGTCTCTTCTAACATACCTCTTTATCTTTTCTTCCATCATCATTTTTGTAATGACCTTTTGCACTCTTCATGAATATTCTCTATATCCTCACACAACTCATCTTACCATCTTCACTTATTAGTTATCCAGACATCAAACTTGTTCCTGACATGGTTTCTAAATTCAGCTGTGATAGCTTCAAGGTAATTTTTTTTAATTCTTCTAGATTTGACTTAATTTTCTTTAGCTTCAGTTTGACAGTGCTTTAAATTAGTAGCTGATGATATGTTCAACAATCAGCACCTTACCTAGTTTTCACATTTGGTATTTAACTTCTTCAAATAATTTTTCCAGAGAGGCAATTAATCTGATTCTAATGCACATCATCAGGTGAGATCCATGTGTGTAGTTTATGCTTCTTATAAAAGGTATTTGCAATGACTTAATGACCGATTATACAAAATTATATCATTTTATCTCCATCTTATGTTCTGTCACCAAGCCTATGTTATTCGACTCTTCATCCTTATTCTCTGTTCCCAACTTTTGCATCCCAGTCACCCATTATTATTAGTGCTTCCAGGGTGCATGTTTGATTGATTTCTGCCTACAAAAGTTGGCATAAATAATCTATTTCTTTTTCTTTGGCTTTGGTTATTGGTGCATATATTTGAATGAAGATGGCATCAACAGATGCAAACATTCATTACTTCCCTGATATTAATAATTTTGTCAGCATGAATCAATGATCTTGACTCTCATAAACTCCTCATTCTCTAGTTTGATGATTATCTTTGTCTAGAGGTATAATTTAATGATCTTCTAAATTAGTGATTTACACTTTGAAAAAATAAGTATTGTGAATATTTGCCCCAATTAACTTGTTAATTTAGATAATGACAGACTTGAAGGTGATTGCTGAAAATTACTGGTGCAACTATTATGCTAATTTGTGATATAAACTTCTCTTGAATGCTCTCTATTAACAGAAGCAGTGAATTTCAATTTATGAAGAACCATCTGTATCATTAATAAAATGTTGAGCCTTCAAACACACTCAACTGTGTTTGAAACAATGAAAATTGACTGTCACCATAGTTAGTTCTAAGTCATGACTACCCTCCATCAGGTTTTAGCAGGTACAAATCTTTACAAAAGCAGACTATTTCTTCTTTCACATGCAGAATGGCTGATAAGGTCAAGCTGATGATCTTTTGCTTAGCAGTCGAACACATAAAATATTACCTGGTCTACAATTGGCATATTTCAGCTAACAGATGCTGCCCTGGATGTGCTCACCAAGTTGTGCCAAGAAATCTGGAAAACAACCACTTGGCCAACAGACTGGAAGAGATCTATATTTGTTCCCATTCCAAAGAAAGGTGACCCAACTGAGTGCGGAAACTACAGAACAATATCATTGATTTCACATACAAGCAAGATTCTACTGAAGATTATTTAAAAACGACTGGAACAGCACATCAGCAGAGAACTACTGGAAGTCCAGTCTGGGTTTAGAAGGGGTCATGGTACTAGGGATATTGTAGCTGATGTTAGATGGGTCTTAGGTGAAAGCAGGGAATACCAGAAGAATGTCTATCTGTGTTTCATTGATTATGCAAAGGCGTTTGACTGTGTGGATCTTAACAAACTGTGGCTGACTCTGAGAAGAATGGGAATCCCAGAAAACTTAATCATGCTAATGCGAAACCTATACTTGGACCGAGAGGCAGTCGTTAGAACAGAGCAGGGTAGCACCGCATGGTTTAAAATTGGGAAGGGTGTGCGCCAGGGATGTGTCCTATCTCCATACCTTTTCAACCTGTATGCAGAACATATTATCCAAGAGGCTGGGCTCTATGAGGAGAAGTGTGGCATCAGGATTGATGGAAGATCTAAGTATGGACTGAGGCTCAATGTCAAGAAGACAAAGATTCTTACCACTGGACCAATTGGTAGCATCAGGATGGATGGTGAAGAGATTGAGATTGTTTGCAGCTTCAGTTTGCTCTGCTCCCTGGTCAATACTCTTGGCACCAGCAACCAGGAAATCAAAAAACGTATTGTGATTGAAATTCTGCTGTTAGGGACCTCTCTAAAGTACTCAAGAGCAACAGTGTCTCTCTGGAGACAAAGGTGTGCCTGATACAGGCCATGGTCTTTGGAATCACTTGTTATGCATCAGAGAGTTGGACAATGACTAGGGAGGATAGAAGGAGAATTGATGCCTTTGAGGTGTGGTGCTGGAGAAGA
>NW_006399786.1:15569977-15571293 GCF_000299155.1 Elephantulus edwardii | reverse complement strand
GACCATGGCCTGTATCAGATGCACCTTAGTCTCCAGAGAGACACCATTGCTCTTCAGTACTTTGGAGAGGTCCCTAACAGCAGTCTTTCCCATGGCAATGCGCCTTTTAATTTCCTGGCTACTGGTGCCAAGAGTGTTGACATTGCAGACTGAAAAATATTTTATTCTGTTTTTCCTTGAGTTAGAATCAGATCCTATCTAACTGAACCCACCAACAACATCAAAAGTTAGGCAATTAGGAAGATTATAGTTTGTTTCCAATTCTTTAGCATTGTGCACGAAGCCGAAAAAACATAGGTGTGCATGTGTCTGTTTGGGTGGCAGTTATGGTTTCTTTAGGGTATATTCCCAGTAGTGGAACTGCTGGGTCAAATGGTATTTCTATTTGTAACTTTTTGAGAAAGCGCCATGCAGCCGTCTGTAGTGGTTGCACCATTTTACACTCCAATAAGGGTTCCAGTTTCTCCACAACCTCGCCAGCATTTGTTCGCTGTTCTGTTACATTTTGCTATTCTTACTGTGATGAGATGATAAGTGCCCATCGACAAACGAATGGATAGAGAAGCTCTGGTATATTCAAACAATGGAAAATTCTGCTGTATTGAAAAACAAGGAACTCATGATTCACAAAAATGGGTGACCCTGGAAGACTTTATGAGGAGTGAAATATCTCAGTCACAAAATGACAAATACAGCACATTGCCACTGTTATAAAAGAGGACTGACATAGGGATTGGGATGAGACTGAGAAAAACGGGATAAATAATGTATACTGCATTGAAACAGAAGAGAGAGAGAACTTTTAAAAGGGATATATAACTAGCTATTATTGTTGTGACAGGAGTCCAGAACAAAGGTAGCATAGTGGAGCGGACTTGAGGGTAGGGATTCATTAACAGTAATTTTTTTTCTCTTTTACTTTTCAAAAAGAAAAGCATATTGAGGGGAGGGGTAGGCAGGAAGAAAAGTGCAACAATGAATTAATGGAAAACTAAAGTCTCAGTAAACTTTCATTAAAATAAAATTTTAAAAAGATTATGGGATGATAAAAAAGTTGACATTTTAAATTTTATTCTTTAGTTTTTAAACATTTAAAAAGTCTTCCATTAACATCTGATACAGTTGTTGTTTTTTTCTTTTTCTCTGCTAGAATTTGTATATGCTCACAGTATTTTATCACACCTTGCATTTGTTATTTCTCTGGCTTATACAAAATGTTTGTCTCCAGTCTCTCCACAACCTCGCCAGCATTTGTTGCTTGCTGTTCTGTTAAATTTTGCTAGTTTTACTGGAGTGAGATGATATCTCATGGTTGT
>NW_006399786.1:15563706-15566983 GCF_000299155.1 Elephantulus edwardii | reverse complement strand
ATCACTTGTTATGCATCAGAGAGTTGGACAATGACTAGGGAGGATAGAAGGAGAATTGATGCCTTTGAGGTGTGGTGCTGGAGAAGAGTATTGAATGTATCCTGGACTGCCAAGAAAACTAACAGATTCACCCTAGAGAGGGTTAAACCAAGCTGCTCCTTGGAGTCAAGGATTCTGGGGCTTTGTCTGACATACTTTGGACATGTTGTAAGGAGAGACAGGTCCTTGGAGAGTGACATCATGCTTGTTAGGGTGAACGGACAGCACAGGATGGGGAAGACCCTCTATGAGGTGGATTGATTCAGTGACTGGGGTAATTTGGATGGGTGTGTCAGAGGTAATGTGATTGCCACAGGATAGAACACGGTTTAGGGCTTTTGCACATAGGGTCGCTATGAGACGCAAATGACTTGACGGCACATAACAACAACAACAACAACAACTGAGAAGGAGACAATGACCAAGGATGACAGAAGAATGGATGTCTTTGAATTGTGGTGCTGACGAAGATTGTTTATGAATTGTAGGGACTTCAAAGAAAACAAACTGGTCTATCCTGGAAACAATTAAATGAGATTACTCTTTGGAGGCATATATTTTCAGTTTTAAATTTAAAAAAATTAATGTTAATGGATTTTTGTTTAATGATATAAACAAAAGTTTATACATAAATGAGATTTCCATTCATTTATTGTTACACAGTTTCCTCCTTCTACCTGCCTTCAAGTCCGCTACTCATAACACTACTGTTATAAAGCAGGGCTGGCGTGGGGGTTTGCAAGAAGAATAGGAAAAGAGTAGGCAGATAATGAATGATGCTTTGGAACAGATGAAGGAAAAAGCTGTGTAAGAAATATATGATTATGCATTATGTGTAGGAGAATAGTCCAGAATAAGAGGCAAATATTTTAAAGATCTGTCTCATATGCTTTAGTCATGTTTTCAGGAGAGACAAGTTCTTGGAGAAGGACATTATGTTTGGCAAGGTTGAGGGTCAGCACGGGAGAAGACAACTCTGGATGAAACAGATTGACACAGTGGCTATGTCAAAGAGGTCAGGTGTGTGAGAGACAGTGAGGTTGGCTCAGGCTAAGGTTGCTATGTATGCTAATTGGCTCCACGGCCCATTACAGCAGTATAGAGTGAAAACGGACCTATCAAAAAAAAAAGTTACAAAACAAAACAACCAAAAAAACCCAAAACCCTGACCTATGCCTAACACTCTTGGTTGTTTTCTGAGACTTTAAATCACAGGAAGATATTGCTTTTTTTCTCTAACAGAGCAATTCATGAACTATTAAGTAGTTACCTTTGAGTCTATGGCAGAAACCCTACCTACAATGCTCCTGGAGCACCTCTAAAAAAGCAAACTCACTGTCATAGGGTTGAGACCCTCCATCAAGGTTCTAGGCTGTAAAATGTTATAGGAGAATGCTCTCCGTCCCTCTTCCTCATGAAGGCTGGTGAAGCCACACTGCTCATCTTTTAGGAAGCTGTGTAACACGTAACACCCTATGTCACCTTTACTAAGATGGCTGAATTTTCTTTTTTATGCAGCATCATTTTAATGGTAAAAAATACAATGTGGTTGCTGGAAATTCTTTTAAAAAATGAATAGCTCCTGTCTCCTGACATAAGCTGCCCTGGAGAACAATTTTATAATAGTTGTAATTCTTTTCTATGCCCTTGCTTTAAGATACTGTCAATTGATAGCTTTAAAGGGGGAGTACTCTCTCTTATTTCTAAGACATTACTTTTTCCTTCCAGGTACTGAGAATTATTAGACCCATTCTTCAATATAAATCTATACAGGGTTTTGTGTAAAATGGTATTATGTCATGCTTTTAATTTTTATTGGGGGCATAGAAAGGATATCAATAGCTGTTATAATGGAAAAAATAATGTTGCTCTTATTGAATTTTTGCTAAAGTTTGAATACTTGTTCTTAGCATCAAAACTTCAAATATTGCGATTTTATACTTTAGTTTTATTTTCAAATTTATTACTCAGCTTGAATTAGATATACTTTCATTGTCTGTAATAGCATTTTGGGTTATCTTGACAATAAATTCAGATATTTTTTAGTGGAGTTACACTTGTCTTACAGACAAAATGACAAGATTTCAGGGACTTTTTAATACTTTTTGAAAGGAATACTCTGGGTAGTGTTAATGTCTCTTATTGTAAATAGCTAAGTTTTATAAGAAAGTAAATAGTATATAATTGAATTTACATATTTGGGCATTATTGTAGGGGTAAAGGCTCAAAGAAGCAAGAAAAGTTCTAGATATTTTTTAAATGTGTTACATTAGTAAAAATATTAGATGATAAATTATTGCATACATTATGTGTGGTTTAAAAGAAATTTTTTTTCATGCTAGGTGTAAATAGGTTTTTAATACCTATTTACAAAAACCTATTTACACTTAGCATGAAAAAAAATATTTCATTTAAACCATAAATAATGTATGCCTTTGAGCTGTGGTGCTGGAGAAGAGTATTGAATGTTCCATGGACTGCCAAGAAGACAAACAGATCCATCATAGAGAGAGTTAAACCAGGCTACTCCTTGGAGGCAAGTATTCTGGGGCTTCATCTGACATACTTTGGACATGTTGTAAGGAGAGACAGGTCCTTGGAGAGGGACATAATGCTTGGTAGGGAAGACGGACAGCACAGGAGGGGAAGACCCTCTATGAGGTGGATTGATTCAGTGACTGGAGTAATCAGGATGGGTGTGTCAGAGGCAATGCAATTGACACAGGATAGAGCAGGGTTTAGGGCTGTTGTACATAGGGTCGCTATGAGTCACAAATGACTCAACGACACATAACAACAACAACAACAATTATAAATAATGTTAAATGTTCACTAGTTTAAGGAAATAATTTCCTTTGCCAAACAGTGAATTTCTTTGAGGATCTTCTTTATTTTTGATTCTCTATCAAACATGATGTCTTTCTCCAAAAATGAGACTCTTCTAGTAACATTCATAAAGCATAAAGTATAAAATTTTACCACCCTTATTACTAAGGAGAATTCTGGCACCTCTTTTTCCAAGACAAATCTGTTTGCTTTTTTGACATCCCACTGTTGTTATGTGCCCTCGAGTCGTTTGCGACTCATAGCGACCCTATGCACAACAGCTCTAAACCCTGCTCTATCCTGGGCCAACCGCACTGCCACTGACACACCCATCCCGATTACCCCAGTCACCGAATCAATCCATCTCATAGAGGGTCTTCCCCTCCTGCGCCGTCCCTCCACCCTCCCAAGC